>NC_084973.1:33896393-33918893 GCF_963691925.1 Scomber scombrus
CAGCTCGTCTTCTAGTCCAGAACCTCACTCAGTGGCAGCAGAGGAAGAACTACTCGGATACTTTAGTGCTGTAAAAGTACTGCAGTATTATAGTGATGTAGTATGCAGTATTACAGTAAAAGTACTGCAGTATTATTAGTGATGTAGTATGCAGTATTACAGTAAAAGTACTGCAGTATTATAGTGATGTAGTATGCAGTATTACAGTAAAAGTACTGCAGTATTATGAGCGATGTAGTATGCAGTATTATAGTAAAAGTACTGCAGTATTACAGTAAAGTACTGCAGTATTATAGTGATGTAGTATGCAGTATTATAGTAAAAGTACTGCAGTATTACAGTAAAGTACTGCAGTATTATAGTGATGTAGTATGCAGTATTATAGTAAAAGTACTGCAGTATTATGAGTGATGTAGTATGCAGTATTATAGTAAAAGTACTGCAGTATTACTGACTGTGTAACTGAGTTAATTGACGTTTGTCTTTTTAAAACTTTACTTTGGAGCCAAACTCAGTGACTTTGGTCCAGTTGGTGTTTTCCCATCACTTCACCTCCACTGAGTCCAGATGAATCATTAACCTCCTTCAGCAGTGTTTCCATTCGTTATCATATTACAACCGGACGTTGCCAGGAAAGATAGACGGGACAGACTGAGATATAAAGGAGAAGATAAACAAATTTAACAAGATAAACTCAAGTAAAAGAGCAGAAATGTTAAGTTACGTTTATTTATAAAGTTCATTTAAAACAAGCAGTTGAACAAAGTGTTCAGTGGTACAACCAGAAGACCTGGTCAGCTGACCTGAGCGTCTTTCACAGTCGTGGTTGTAAAAGATCGGAGACAAATGTTTGAGTCCATTCAGAGATTTAAAGGCAAACAATAAAATCTTAAAATCAATCCTCCGATACTTAATCTAACATTTTAAGGTTTCGTTTGACGGGAGATGATTCGATTACTTGATATCAATAAAAAAAGACATTTCAAGAAAAAAGTCAAAATATAAGAAAAAGAAGATAGTCGCTATGTTACACGAATAAAGTCAAAATGTTATATGAAAAAAGTCGTAATATTTCAGAGAAAAAAGTGTCACATAAAAAGTCGGAATTTATTTTCACAAAAAAGTCGGATTTTTTTTTTTTTTAAAGTCGGAATACCTTTAATAAAAAAGTCGGAATTTATTTCAAAAATAAAATCGTAATATTTTCACAAAAGAAGTCAGAATTTATTTCTAGAATAAAGTCGTAATATTTCCATATTACGATACCGAGTAGTATCTAAACGTCTCCCGTCAGACGATACCAGCAATCGATCCTTTTTGCACCCAGAACTATAAAATATGACTATTTGTATGGACTTGCTCTCAGCCAATCAACAGCAAGCATTCTGGGATTTAATGCATCATGTGATTGGTCCACTGCCACAGCAGCTACAACCCGTCTAAGTGTTAATGGGAATCTGATGAAGGACTCAGCTGGTATCAGTATCACTTTAAGGGTATTGGTACTTGTATTGGTACTGGTACTGGTATAGGTACTGGCACTGGTACTGGTATTGGTATTGGTACTTGTATTGGTACTGGTATTGGTACTGGTACGTGTATTGGTACTGGTACTTGTATTGGTATTGGTACTTGTATTGGTACTGGTATTGGTACTGGTATAGGTACTTGTATTAGTAAAGGTACTGGTATAGGTACTGGTATTGTTACTGGTATTGGTACTTGTATTGGTAGTGGTATTGGTACTGGTATTGGTACTTGTACTGGTATTGGTACTGGTATTGGTACTTGTATTGGTAGTGGTACTGGTATTGGTAGTGGTACTGGTATTGGTACTGGTACTGGTATTGGTACTGGTATTGGTAGTGGTACTGGTATTGGTATTGGTACTGGTACTGGTACTGGTATAGGTATTGGTACTGGTACAGGTACTGGTACTGGCGCTGGTATTGGTACTGGTACTGGTATCGTAATGGACCGATACCCAGCCCTATCCTCCTGTCTCCTGCTCATTAACGTAAGCTGATCGATGCATTTCGACGAACTCTGAACAGTGATGTCATTCCCTCCCTTTAGGATCACTAGAGGCTCCTCCCCTCACCCGTGAAGACCTCGGATGGTCGTCGACGGCAACCGAATCGGGGTTTCCTAGCAACGCTCTGCCGCTTCCTCCTTCCTTTTGTAGAGAAAAACTAAGGATTAACTGAAAAAAATCACGAACTCTTTTCTTTTCTGTTTTTTAACCTTACAAAGTTGATATTTTGTCAGGCAAAAATTTTTTTGGACTAGCCTCTGGTCTCTCCATGGTGTAGACCTGGTTTTTCTTTTTGTTTTATTTTTTATCAAACTTGAACTTAAAGATGTATCAGTGTGGCTTTGAACAAAAAAAAAAAATCAGTATAATCTATATTTTTGTCTAGTTTTATTTTCCAATAAGAAAACGGTATAAGGCTTAGCAGTCTTGAGTAAGAAAATCAGATATTATTATTATTATTATTATTATTTTTGTTTATGATAATGTTTTAAAGCATGCGTCAGACTGTGTGTTGACTGTTCTTTTTTTTTTGTTTTTTTTTTGGCATAGAAATATTTTAATAGCGTCGGATGGAAATGTAATGTTTTACCTTCAGAGACAAAACTGTTTTTTGTACTAAATCTGTGCTCGCTGGGTCTGTTCTCAACCTAATTTTACCTGTTTAGTCGCCATCTTGGAGGTGCAATGACGCGTTTATCGTTTTTCTTTTGTTTTTTGGTTTGATGATAGTTCTTATTCCTGTATCTCTCTAGTGATTCTTTAGTTTTTATGATGTAATGATGAATAAATGACGATTTATATTGCGTTGTCTAAAGCCAGATCTCTCTGTGGTCAAACACTTTGTGTCCTCCACAGGATTGAACCTCCAGCCGACATGTTTCCCTGCCTCGACTTTCATTACGATAAAAAAAGGGGCAAAAATGACTATTTTCTTACAGAGTGAAACTTTATTATTGATGTTGTAACTTAGTTTCTGCATTTCTACTTGGCCGACTTGTTTATAAAGGAAGCGTTACGAACTGAACAATGAAGTTTTTCGATTCTATTCGCGATGTATCGGCTAAATTGGCGCGTTAGCTAGACGTGCGAGTTAGCTAAATGTTTGTGTGTGTTACCTCAACTGTGTGTGTGTGTGTTTATTAGCTAAACGGTGCCTGTTAACTCAACGATGTGTTAGTGAGAAGATGTTTGTGTTAGCTTAGCAATTCGATTGAGCCAAACGGTGGGTATTTTAACTAAAGGTGCGCGTTAGAAAACTTTCTTTAGCTGAATAAATGTGGTTTGTGTTAGCCGCGTGTGTGTAGCTTAACTTTGCGCCACACTGCATTCACGTCACGTGACACACACACTAATTACGAACCTTTTAGTTGGAAATTTAAGTTGGAGGAATCATCTACGATCTCTCCCGTAAAGAAAAAACAGACAAAATGGCCCAAAAAAAACAATTCAGCGAACTAAAAAATTAGCTTTCTTGTTACAAATTCGTAAAAATAACTTTTAAAAATAGTTTATTGATGGTTTATATCTGTTTATATGGTGCGACTTCGGCTACGAGGGCTGTGGCACCATTTCGGAATAATGTGTGAAATTTTCCTTTTTAATTTTTCCCGTTTCTGCCGTCGTGGCGTGAATGCAGTGTTAGCGCAGTGGTGTAGTTTCGTTAGCTTAATGTGTGTTTGTTAGCTGTTAGGGATTGTGTGTGTGTGTGTGTGTGTGTGTGTGTGTGTCCGTTAAGGCTGAAACTTGCTTCGTGAATGTGCTCGGTCATCACTCAGATGTTCAGGTGGCTGTTGTTTTTTTTTTTACGTGTACAACAATGAAGAGTATTTTTTTCCTTTTTACTATTACGAAATTGGATTGACTTAATATTAGCGTTAGCGTGCCGCACGTTGGTTAAGATTTTTTATATGCGGGTTTGTCCCCCAAAAAAAAACAACCACATGGACGTCGTGTCTTTGTTGAAGTATAATTCCAGCCTTATCGTAACGTTCGTAGTGTGTGTGTGTGCGTGTTTCGTTAGCTTAGCGGAATATTTGTGTGCGCGTGTTTCGTTAGCTTAGCAGAATACGTGTGTGCGCTGTTTCGTTAGCTTAGCGGAATAGGTGTGTGCGTGTTTCGTAAGCTTAGCGGAATACGTGTGTGCGCGTGTTTCGTTAGCTTAGCGGAATGTGTGTGCGTGTTTCGTTAGCGTAGCAGAATACGTGTGTGCGCTGTTTCGTTAGCTTAGCGGAATATGTGTGCGCGTGTTTTGTTAGCTTAGCGTAATACGTGTGTGCGTGTGTTCCATTAGCTGAGCGTAGTGTGTGTATGCCTGTTTCGTTAGCTTAGCGTAGTGCGTGTGTATGCCTGTTTCGTTAGCTTAGCGTTGTGTGTGTGCGTGTTCCGTTAGCTGAGCGCCGTGCGTCGCGTGTCGGGCCACAGAGAGGTTTGTCTTGCGTCTGTCGGGGAGATCTGGCTGCGTTTGGATCAGTGGTTCTGCTTCTTGTGTGTGATGATGATAATAATAATGACGACGATGATAATAATGAGTTCTCCTTGTACAGAGGGGGGGTCTATTTAAATCTGTTTATCCAGTTTTTGAATATTCAGTTTTTTGTCGATAAAGATAATATGGTTTGTGTAAATTTCCACTCTCTGGCGGGTGCTCTCCAGTTTAAAACAAAATGTACTTTGTTATCCTGTTTAAAAAAAATTATATTGTTTAATTCAGATGTTTGTGTCTAACCGATTTGCAAAGAGAAGCTGAATATGTGTTTATATTCTCAAGACTGCTAGGCTAACTGTCTCTCTCCTGTCTGTCTCGCTGTGTCTCCGCCCGCTTCCTCGCCGCCTCGCTAACAACGTCCGTCGGGGATTCGTCTTTTTTTTTTTCCCGTCACATTTTGTCGTGTGATCGGACGATATCCCGCGGGGTTTGTTAGCGGCGGCGGCGGCGGCGTCTCCGAGGCGAGGCGAGCCACAGCGAGGGGGTTTCACTCCCCGAATAATGATTAGAAACACCGGAGCGGACGGCGGCTCGCTGTGTCCCGCCGCGGCTCCCGCACCTCGAGCCCCGGCCGGACCGGCGCCGCCCGATCCGCTCCGGGTTTAGATCTTCCTAGTCCGAACCCCCTCGTCCTGAAGGGGGCGACGGAGAGCTTTTTGGTTTCATGGTTTTCTGTTGTTTTTTCTAACGGACACACGTCCTAACTGTAACCTGCAGATTTTTCTATTAGATTCTATTGACCGATAGAGTTGTGTATGAACCCGAGCCACGAGACTGTCGGTGGCCGAGGAAGAGGAAGATGGATGATGATGATGATAATGATGATTAACATGAGGGCTAATAAACAGGCTCATTCTTTCTGACTGGCTTTGTCTTTCTCTACGTAATCAGAGGTTCGGACCATCGGAGGAACCGTAACGATGTTTTTAATATTTAAAATCAATCAAACTTTATTTATACAGCAGCTTTAATACAGACTAGTTTAGTTCACTTTAGTTATTTGATAAACTGATAATAACAAATTAAAAAAAGACAAATAATAGTAATTTTAAAAAGGAATAAAACAAAGAATGCACACGAGAAAATAAAAGTTTAAAAAATCTAAAGAAAATACGTGGAGATAAATAATTATATAAATAAGTAAAATAATAAAAATGTTTATTAAAAGTTTGAGTAAAAAAATAAGGTTAAAATAGATTAAAAAGACAAAAGTAAAGTAAAATGGAAGTTTAATAAAAGCTGGACTAAAACTATGTTAAAGACTCAAATTGATGAGAAAAATATACAATGATAATAATAAATAAAGAGTGTAAAATAAATAACATTTAAAACATCAAAAACAAGACAATAGAATAAAAATTAAAGGCTATAAACTCTTACATTTATAATCAACAGCCAGGAACAAAAAGGTGCAAAACACGATGTTCATCTCCTTTAAAGGCACGTTGCTTCTCACATCTGGTAACATCTGGGCTGAAGAAGATGGAGACGGAGGAAACAGCTCAACACCTCTGTATCTTATTAGTGCTGATAAACTATAGAAGAGAATATCAGTCTGCAGAGATACTGTAAAACCTTTATTTCAGTTAAAGTTCATCTAAACGATAAAACACAGACTTCAGACATTAAACATTATTCAGACTGAAGCTGCTGCTGCTCTTCAGCATCTTTACATGTTAATAATCTGCAGTAAACAGTAAAGAGAAGCTTAGTGTGAAAAAACATCATTTATATTAACGTGGTCGATGATCACTGTTATTAAAATAAATTAAACAAAATTCTTTCAGATATTTTTTTATGATCAAAATATAAAATAAATATAAAGTGTAAGTACTGAAGATTTGAGACAGCAGAGGTTTTTTGTGTGTGTGTGTCTGTGTGTGTGTGTGTGTGTGTGTGTGTGTCTCAGGTCGGTCTGTGTGTGTGTGTGTGGACAGTGTGTGTGTGTGTGTGTGTGTGTGTGTGTGTGTGTGTGTGTCTCAGGTCGGTGTGTGTGTGGACAGTGTGTGTGTGTGGACAGTGTGTGTGTGTGTGTGTGTGTGTGTGTGTGTCTGTGTGTGTGTCAGCATCTCTCCATGTTTAACATGAATTGGGGGATTTATCATTTATTTATGATCTCTGAGCGAAGACAGATGGTCTCAGCGTGATGTCATCTGTCATTAAGACATTACTGTAATTACACACACACACACTCACACATACACATACACACACTGACCCCGAGACACACATACACACACACACACATACAGAAACACAAACACGCACACACACACACACACACAGAAACACACACACACACTCACATACACACACACACATACACACGCACACACACACACATACACACACCGACCCAGAGACACACACACACACACACACACACACACACATACACACCTCTGGGGACCAATAAAGCAGCACTGAGGGACGGAGAGGATGAAGCTATCAGGCTGCTCTTCCTCTTCTTCTTCCTCTTCCTCTTCTTCTTCCTCTTCTTCTTCCTCTTCTTCCTCTTCCTCCTCACATAAAACAGACTTTATATTTTAAATCTTCTCTCATTAATATTCATATTTATTATTATTATTATTATTATTTAAATTAATGTGTAACTGATTATAAATGATTCATCAAGTCGTGTTTGTTTAAGGCTGGCTGCTGATTGGACGAGCCGCCTGTCAATCACTCTGTCACCTGGAATACAAACAGGAAGCAGCATCAGGTTAAATATATATATAATGATTACAGCAGCAGTCAGAGATGAATAAATGTAAGATGATCAATCCATAAATATATTAAACTAGTTTTAACCTTCATGTCCCTTTCCTGCCTCCCTCCCTTCCTTCTTCCTCCCTCCTTCCTTCCTTCCTTCCTCCCTTCTTTCTTTCTTTCCTCCCTCCCTTCTTTCCTCTGTCTTTCTTTCCTTCCTTCTTTCCTTCCTTCCTTTCCTTTTTCCCTCCTTCTTTCCTCCCTCCCTTCCTTCCTTCCTTCTTCCCTTCTTTCTTTCCTTTCCTCCCTCCTTTCCTTCGTTCCCTCCTTCCTTCTTTCCTCCTTCCCTCCCTCCTTTCCTTCCTTCTCCCCCCACCTTCTTTCCTCTGTCTTTCTTTCCTTCCTTCCTCTTTTCTTCCTTCCCTCCTTCTTCTTTCCTCCTTCCCTCCTTTCCTTCCTTCTTCCTCCCTCCTTTCTTTCCTCCTTCCCTTCCTTCTGTCCTTCCTCCTTCCTTCTCTCTTTCCTTCCTCTCTCTTTCCTTCCTTCTTCCTCCCTCCCTCCCTTCCTCCATCCTTTCCTCCCTCCTTTCCTTCCTTCTTCCTCCCTCTTTCCTTCCTTCTTCCTCCCTTCCTTCCCTCCCTCCTTTCCTTCTTCCTCCCTTCCTTCCTCCCTCCTTTCCTTCCTTCGTCCTCCTTTTCTTCCTCCCTTCCTTCCCTCCCTCCTTTCCTTCTTCCTCCCTCCCTCCCTCCCTCCCTCCATCCTTTCCTCCATCCTTTCCTTCCTTCTTCCTCCCTCTTTCCTTCCTTCTTCCTCCCTCTTTCCTTCCTTCTTCCTCCCTTCCTTCCCTCCCTCCTTTCCTTCTTCCTCCCTTCCTTCCTCCCTCCTTTCCTTCCTTCTTCCTCCATCCTTTCCTCCGTCCTTTCCTTCCTTCTTCCTCCCTTCCTTCCTTGACTCGAGGACAACAGGAGGGTTAAGCAAGTTGAATTATTTGGTACAAAGTTTTTATGGTTACACCACTTAGACATTTTTGCCATAATCCTCTAATATATTCTCTCTAAATGGATTAAAAGCAGAAATTTGATGCTGAGTCCACAAAAAAAGAATGTGTGAAGTTATTCATACGTTTATTTTATCATTTTAACCCTTTAAATTAAAACTAAACCTCATGAACACTAATATAAACATCACTGAACCAGATATGAAAACACAGAATAAACTAGAATAGTGGCGTCTCACAGGATGAAATGAGATTTAAATAACTGAAATATAAAATAATATGTAATAATATAATAATATATAATAATATGTAATAACATGTAATAATATATAATAATATATAATAATATATAATATATAATAATATATAATATATAATAATATATAATAATATATAATATATAATAATATATAATATATAATAATATATAATATATAATAATATATAATATATAATAAAATATAATAATATATAATATATAATAAAATATAATATATAATAATATATAATCATATATAATATATAATAATATATAATATATAATAATATATAATAATATATAATAATATATAATATATAATAATATATAATATTAATAATATATAATAATATGTAATAATATATAATAATATAAAATAATATATAATATATAATAATATATAATATATAATAATATATAATAATATAATATATAATAATATATAATATATAATAATATATAACATGGAGCACTTTAAACATACTGAGAGACACTAAATAATGAATAGTAATAAATATCCAGATAATGACTGATGGAGAAATCAGACAGGAAACTGTAGACTCCACTGTTACCGGCAGAGTGTGTGTGTGTGTGTGTGTGTGTGTGTGTGTGTGTGTGTGTGTGTGTGTGTGTGTGTGTGTGTGTGTGTGTGTGTGTGTGTGTGTGTGTGTGTGTGTTGCGGTGCGGTGCAGAGCAAAGTGTCAGTGGTCATAAAGTACAGGAAAGAGCTCAGTAAGTACAGATGAACTCTGTGTGTGTGTGTGTGTGTGTGTGTGTGTGTGTGTGTGTGTGTGTGTGTGTGTGTGTGTGTGTGTGTGTGTGTGTGTCAGACCTTATTAAACATTAAAGTGATGGTGATCTGGATCTGGTCCAAATGTTTTCCCATGATGCACTGGGACCATCAGAGGCCATAAACTGTCCGTCTGTCTCAGAGAGAAACTCACCGATCAGCTGACACTGTAACCATGGTAACGAGAATCATATTGATTATATTGATACAGCACCTGTGGAGGAGTCATGTGTCTTCTGGGTCATGATAATATTAATAACACATTTTATTATTATTAAATATGTGTTCTGAGTTTGACCTACCACAGAAAGGTGTGTTGTTAACCATCCTGATAAATGTGAATGATTAAAAAAATCGCTAAATATGTGAAATTAGGCTTCAAAGTTGTGTAAAAATCAGTCTGCTGTCTCTACCTCCCAAACGCTGTGGGCGTTCCCGCCTAGTCCGCTGAAGCCCCGCCCCCTACCGAGTGTCACCTGTCAATCAAAGTCACAACCTCTACCAGAAACATGGACGCTAGGCCTGAGAGCTTTCTGCTTCTAGCTCCGCGGCTAACTCAGCTACTAGCTCGGCGGCTAGCTCAGCTAACTGGCTAACTGTAGACTGTAGTAGTAGTGTGTGCTGAATGTATTTATACCTCTACAGCAGCAGGGCGGGTTTATGCTAAGCCTAGCTATGACCTATTTAATGTGTTTAGAAGAAAATGTCTGAATTCACTTTACACAGTGTTTAAAGGGACGAAGGTTTCTAGTTTCAGTTACTACAACGTTCACCCAGCTGATGTTCGGAGCAGCTAACGGGGGTTTAGAGTTTGGGTCTGACGTCGTTCCCAGATCCGACTTCCAACCTCTGAGGTAAACGCAGCCTTAATCTAACGTTAGCTACTTTGGCTAAATTGTGCTAACAGAGCAGCTATTAACCAACACAGCAGATATTAAAGCTACGATAAGTCTACGAATCTTATTAACTCGGATATTACGACTTATACTGGGAGCAGACTAAAGGCAGCAATGAATGGACTAATCTCAATAGTTCATTTAACCCTCCTGTTGTCCTCGAGTCAAGGGAGGAAGGGAGGAAGAAGGGAAGGAGGAAGGAAGGAAGTAAAGGAGGGAGGAAGAGGGAAGGAAAGTAGGGAGGAAGAAGGAAGGAAGGAAAGGAGGAAGGGAGGAACAATGAAGGGAAGGAGGAAGCGACTGAAGGATTGAAAGCTGAGTCAGCTGACTGACAGCTGATCAGTGTTTCCTGCTGCAGCCTCTTCATTACCCCCCCCCCCCTCCTCCCTTAGTGCCGATCAATCAGCCTGATCGATTAGCTCACCGACTGATTGACAGTTATTGATCCCATCAGCAGACTGAACTGAGATCTGCTGCTGAGTATAAATATAAATATTATAAATATTATAATAAATGTTAATTAATGATTAACCCTTTAAAAACTGCTCATCCCCCTTCCTCCCTTCCTTCTTTCCTCCCTTCCTTCTTCTCTTTTTCTTTCCTCCCTCCCTTCCTTCTCTCTTTCTTTCCTCCCTCCCTCCTTCTCTCTTTCTTTCCTCCCTTCCTTCTTTCCTCCCTCCCCCCTTCTCTTTTTCTTTCCTCCCTCCCTTCCTTCTTCCCTCCTTTCCTTCCTTCCCTTCCTTCTTCCCTCCTTTCTTTCCTTTCCTTCCTTCCGTCCATCCTTCCTCCCCCCTTTCCTTCCTTCTTCCTCTCTAAAACTTAAATAAAGTGATATTAGTTTATTATTACGTTATCGACTCCAGTTATTATGTTTGTAAAGGATTTATTTTTTACCAGCCAATAACGTCATAAAGTTTTATATTATTAATTCAGGAAGGAAGGAAAGGAGGGAGGAAGGAAGGAAGGAAGGAAGGAAGGGAGGACGGAGGAAGAAGAATGGAAGGGAGGAAGAATGAAGGAAAGGAGGGAGGAAGGAAGGAAGGAAGGAAGCTGTTAAATGTTATATTTCAGTATCTAATGATTAAACAGTCTTATATTTATATTCTTACATCTAAACTCATCTTATATATATATATATATATATATATATATATATATATATATATATATATATATATATATATATATAAAATATAATAAAGCAGCTTTAAATACATGCAGCTATTTAAATAATGAGTTTAATATGAAGTTCTCCGCTTTCTAACGAGCCGCTGATGATGATGAAGAGGAGGATGAAGAGGATGATGATGATGAGGATGATGATGATGAAGATAAGCTGTGAGAAAACGGCGACAAGCTGCTGCAAACTAAAGAAGAAAAGAACCAACAACAGAAAGGAGCGTTTGATTTTGATTCCCGAGCAGCTGAACAGGATGATTATTAAAAGGCTTTTAAAGGAGGATTATTAGAGGCGGCCATGCTGCGTCTGCCCGGCGCATGAATACTAATGAGGCCGCAGCGCGTCTCATCATGTTAGCGGAACAATATAGGGCCCCATTTGGGTTCATTCCCACCACCTCCTCCTCCTCCTCCTCCTTTCACCTCCTCTCCATCCCATCCTCATCCACAGACCTCTTTCTTCTGCCTCTCCTCCTCCTCCTCTCCTCTCCTCTCCTCCTCCTCCTCTCCTCTCTTGTCTTTACGCGTGCCAGTCACCTGCCGCTCCTCCTCCTCCTGACTTCCCGTCGTCTTTTTGGAGCTCGGTGCTGTTTTCTTATTGGCTGCATGGAGCGAGGCTAAAGCGTATAAAGACGGGAGAGGACACCGGGACACACTCACTGACTCACTCAGGAGCTTTTTGTTGTAATAAAAAGCTCATTAAAGCTCATTAAAGCGTGTCCTCCTTCAATAAAGACCCGGCTCTCCATTAATAAACTCCCGCTCGCCCCGCGTGCGTAGCGGCTGCAGCCAAACTCTCCAAAAGAAAGAAAGAAAAGAGACAGAAAAAAAAAGAAAAGAAAATCCAGCGTTCATTGAGTCAAATCAATTGAGAAACATTTGCAAATCTGCCATTATTCCCGGATTTTCTTTTCTTTCTTTCTTTTCTGTGTCTCGGGGACAAAAGGAGCCGTTACGCGCGGAGCTCCGGGAGCCGCTGCAGGAGAGAAGAGGGCCGGGAGGAGGTTCTGGAGCCGGGCTGGAGGTTCTGGAGCCGGGCTGGAGGTTCTGGAGCCGGGCAGGAGGTTCTGGAGCCGGGCGAGGTGCACTAAGAGCCGGCGGAAGTTCTGAGGCCGGGCCCCGAGGCTCTGGAGCCGGCTGGAGACTCACCGATCCCGGGGCCTCTGGAGCCCCTGAGGCCGGCCGAGATGCACCAGAACCGGCGGAAGTTCTGAGGCCGGGCCCGGAGGCTCTGGAGCCGGCAGAGGTTCCTGAGCTGCAGCAGCCAAAAGATCCAAGATGTTTAAAAAGAAAGAAAGAGACTGATGAGATTAAATTAGGCCTTTATTAATATTTCCTCTTTATTAAAAGGACTGAAACAAAAAATAAACATATTTATATATCAAACATTTACAGTTAATTTAATTCTTCAGCAGAAACTAAAAGTCATAAAACACAAAATAAACATTTTATAAAAACTGCAGCAAAAAAATGTTTTAATTTAGTTTTTATACATTTTTATTTGATTGTTAATTTTTTTGTTTGTTTTTTGTGTTTTTATTTTTATGATTTGTGGCAAAAAAATGTGAATCAAATTATATTCATTCATGTTTGAACCAGTGTGTGTGTGTGTGTGTGTGTGTGTGTGTGTGTGTGTGTGTGTGTGTGTGTGTGTGAGTGTGTGTGTGTCTGTGTGTGTGTGTGTGTGTGTGTGTGTGAGTGTGTGTGTGTGTGTGTGAGTGTGTGTGTGTGTGTGTGAGTGTGTGTGTGTGTGTGTGTGTGTGTGTGAGTGTGTGTGTGTCTGTGTGTGTGTGTGTGTGTGAGTGTGTGTGTGTGTGTGTGTGTGTGTGTGAGTGTGTGTGTGTGTGAGTGTGTGTGTGTGTGTGTGTGTGTGTGTGAGTGTGTGTGTGTGTGTGTGTGTGTGTGTGTGTGTGTGTGTGTGTGTGTGTGTGTGTCGCCTCTCGCTCACGAGTGTCGACAATAAATGTTTAAAAGCTCATAAATACAGATCAGAGTGAAAGAGAATAATAATCCTGTAGAGAGACGAGAGGAGGAGGAGGAGGAGGAGGAGGAGGAGGAGGAGGAGGAGGAGGAGGAGGAGGAGGAGAGGAGGAGGGGGAAGGAGGAGGAGGAGGAGGAGGGGAGGAGGAGGAGGGATGAAGAAAGCAGCTGTTGTCTTGGTAATCTGTCCTATAATCTGTTTTCCTGCTCTGTCACTCACACTGCTGCACACCTCCTCTTCCTCTCCTCCTCTCCTCCTCTTCCACCTCTCCTCCTCCTCCTCTCCTCTCCCCTCCTCTTCCTCCTCTTTCTCCTCCTCCTCCTCCTCTTCCTCCTCCTCCTGCTTCTCTTCCTCTTCTTCCTCCTCTCCTCTCCTCCTCTCCTCCTCTCCTCCTCCTCCTCTCCTCCTCCCCTCTCCTCTCCTCTCCTCTCCTCTCCTCTCCTCTTCCTCTTCCTCTCCTCTCCTCTCCTCCTCCTCCTCCTCTCCTCTTCTTCCCCCTCTCCTCTCCTCCTCCTCTCCTCTCCTCTCCTTTCCTCCTCCCCTCCTCTCCTCCTCCTCTCCTCTCCTCCTCTTCCACCTCCTCATCTTCCACCTCCTCCTCTTCCTCTCCTCCTCCTCTCCTCTCCTCCTCTCCCTCCTCCTCCTCTCCTCTCTTCCTCCTCTCCTCTTCCTCCTCTCCTCTCCTCCTTTCCTCCTCTCCTCTCCTCGTCCTCCTTTCCTCTTCTCCTCTCCTCCTCTTCCACCTCTCCTCCTCTGCTCTCCTCCTCTCCTCCTCCTCCTCTCCTCTTCTTCCTCCTCTCCTCTCTTCTCCTCTTCCTCCTCCTCATCTCACATTCCACTGCTTCACTTTTTCTTTTTTTTTAAAACAGCTTCTCTCCTGTTGCATGTTGATTGATTGATTGCATTCTGCATGATGAGGATGAGGAGGAGGATGAAGAACTTTGATATAAATGTTTATTTTAATGTATTTATTACTTTGAGCTGCGGATGAATACGTCGCGTCTGCTGGTTAAACATCTCAGACATGTTGAAGTTAAAGTTAAAAGAACTGAAAGTAAATCTAAAGCACAGAACAGAGAGAGACATCATGCTGAAGGTGCTGACTGTTCTCAGTGTGATTCAGCATGATGATGATGAGGAGAGCTTCATCTCACTTCATGATGAAGATGAACGATGGAAGCATCAATAAACTGAACTAACGTCAATATTTAAAAAGATGAAAACACAAAAATCAGCTGTTGAATTTAAACTGTAATAAATATAAATCCTGTTAGTGTTAAACTGGTCATGAAGCTTCAGCTCTGATATGTAAGGTTTGATCTGCAGGTGATCAGCTGTTTGATCAGCTGTTTGATCAGCTGTTTGATCAGCTGTGATGTCATCAGTCTGAGATGCTTCACATTATTATTAGTTTTATATATTTTTAAGAGCAAAATTCCTGCTTTGAAAACAGAAATATGAAACAAACATTATGCAAGAATATTGAGAATATTGTGTTTGATCCATAAGAACAGTGAATGTTCCTTTATACTGAATATTAATATTAATATATGACTTTATATAAAACTCATATAATAACCTGCTGAGAGCTAATGTTCAGTCAGTGTGTGATGTTCATACTGACTGTTAGAAGATAGAATAATATAATATCATTTATTGTGTTTAACAGTAGATTCTCTTCCTGTGATGCAATAAATAAATATTATACATAAAAACTATAAAATACTTTAAGAGCTATTTTATATTTTATCTTTATATTTCCACTCAGAGTGTGTTGGTAGATGTTGGGTTAGACGGGAGGAAACTGAGTTACAGCTGCTATTATATTATCTTTAATAATCAATAATCTATTGATCATGATTCTCAGGTGAAGATATTAACATGTGAGGATCAGCTGATCATTGATTCTAATAAGACGTTAATGTTCAAACTCATTATTATTATTTCACTACATTTACTGAAAAAAGCAGAAAATCCTGATAAATAATCAGCTGATAGTGAAACATGTTCATTAATAATCTATAAATATATATAATCAATAATAAAGTGATCAGATGAGATTTAACCTTTAAATCATCAAAGATGCTTTAAAGGTTAAAGTCAAAGAACAAGTTGTTTTCTCATCAAGTCCTAATGACACACACACACACACACACACACACTCATACACACATACACACACACACACAGAGACACACACACACACACACACACACACATACACACACACACACACACACACACACACATACACACACACACACACACTCTTACACACACACACTCTCTCTCTCTCACACATACACACACACACACACTCTAACACACACACACACACACACACACACACTCTAACACACACACACACACACTCTAACACACACTCATACACACACTCTTACACACACACACACACACACACACTCTCTCTCTCTCACACACACACACAGACACTCTCTCACACACATACACACACACACACACTCTAACACACACACACACACACACACACACACTCTAACACACACACACACACACTCTAACACACACTCATACACACACTCTTACACACAGACACACACTCACACTCATACACACACACTCTAACACACACACAGACACACTCTCTCACACACACACACACAGACACACTCTCACACACACACACACACTCTCTCTCTCACACACACACACACTCTCTCTCTCACACACACACACACTCTCTCTCTCACACACACACACACACAGACACACACACAGACACTCTCTCACACACACACACACACACACACACACACACACACACACACACACACACACACACACACTCTCTCTCACACACACACACACACACACACTCTCTCTCTCTCTCTCACACACACACACCCTCTCTCACTCCTCCCTCTATGATGAGGGTATATAGAGCTTCTCTTCTTCTTCTTTCTGCTCTTTGCTGTTTTTCTGCTTCAAGATAAACTTCATTAACATTTAAACATTTAAACATTTTAACATTTTAACATTTTAACATTTTAACACTTTAACACTTTTAGTTCATTTAACTTTTTACTGATTTTATTCAACTATTTAATCCAGACTGAGGAAGAAGCAACAAGCTGCTTTAAAGGACGCATTTAAAACTCTGCAGCTTTTAAACGAAGAAGAAGAAGAAGAGGAGTTTCTTCTTCTGCAACAATCTGAGGCTGGAGTTCTAGTTATTAACTTAAATTTAAGTTTTGTCCACCGGCTCCTCCCGGTCCTCCTCCCGGTTCCTCCCCGGTCCCCAGCCCTCGGTCCCCGGTCCTCAGCCCCCGGCTCCTCCCGGTCCTCCTCCCGGTGCCTCCTCCCGGTCCCCAGACCTCGCTCCCCCGGCTCCTCCCGGTCCTCCTCCCCGCCATGGGCTCCGTGCTGCCCGGCTCCTCTCTGGGTCTGAAGCCGGCCTTTAAGCCCCAGCAGCAGCAGCCTCTCTCTCTCGCGGACATCATCACCTCGGACATCCTGCACAGCTTCCTGTACGGACGCTGGAGGCACGTGCTGGGCGAGCAGCCGCACCATCACGCGCACCAGCAGCATCACCTGCAGCACGAGGACCGAACGGCTCCGAGCGCGAGCCCCAAGACCGCCTTCACTGCCGAGGTGCTCGCGCAGTCCTTCTCCGGAGGTCAGTGACGACACTTCAATTAACCAATTAACTCATTAAGCAATTAAATCAATTAAATTAAATTACAGCTGAAGTTTGAATTTAATCCTTTAGACACAGATCTGATTCTTTTTATTCTATTTAAAGGAATTTATTCTACTTTTTAACCCACTACATTTATTTAACAGCTGTTATTTTATTGTTATTTAGACTTTAAACCTAAAATATGATTTAACTTTAAACGATGAAGCAGATCAAAGAAGCCGACGGCTCAGAGAAGCTGCTATTAAAATATATAAAAGTGATAAATTAAACTTCAAAACTGATTCATTTTATAATCTGATGTTATATTTTTTATGCTTCTTCTGATTTTGTTGAGTTTATATTATTTATAATAATAATTTAAACTCCTTTTATTTCACTAACTGAATCATTTAAGACATTTTTGCAGCTTCGCGTCAATTAATCAATTAAACTGATCAATTAACGTCATTTTTTAAACTTATCTTTTATGTGGATTAAAATTAATGCAAATCCTGTTAAAACACAATTAATTATTGATCATTAATCATCTTGATCAACACATTTTTCTTATAAATAATAAATCAATGAATTAATGAAGCGACCACCTGTTAATGTTTATTTCTCTTTATTTTTTAACCTCGCGGCCTGTTTGTTGTTTTATTTCTTCTTCTTTTTTTTTAATTGTAATTTTTCTTTCTTTTTTTTGTTGTAATTCGTTAGAAATAATTCCACTGAGCCTTCAGAGTTGATTTATTATATTTAATAAGATTTATTTCTCGCTCTTTCTGAAGGAATTTAGTTTCCTGATGATGGAATTTATTCTTTTCTTCTTCTCTAGTTTTAAATTCGGATAATCTTCCAACACTTTTTCTTTTTAATCTCCTTTTCTTTAAATCTCTTTTCTCCTTTATGTCACAACGTGTTTCACGCTCGCGGAGCGCGAGCGTGAAACACGTTGTGACATAAAGGAGAAAAGAGATTAAAACGTGTTTTTCTTCTTCTTTATTATTATTTTATACACTTTAATTTATTGTATTAATTGTATTTTTATATTCTCAGTTCCTCTTCTCTCCACATTTAAGCATAAAAAGCTGTTATAAACTTACATTTATCTGTTATGTCTCAGCAGGAGGGCGCGCGTGCGTTAAATGCGCCCATTCAAAACTCCCATAGAAAAAACGCATATTTAACTTTTCTTTACTCTGCTCGCTTTTTCTACCATTTTTAGCTTTTTATTTATTACTATATATATTAGATGAGGGTTTGAGGTTTATTTCGGGAACTTTAAACATCTCTCCACACACTGACAACCTCACTAATTAAGGTTTTAAAGCGCAAATAAATGTTTTTAACGCTCTAAAATCTGAGAAAAAGTCAATGGAGTTCTGAATGGAGAAATTAAGAAGTTTGGTTTTGTGATTTTTTATCATGTCAGATATTTAACATTTAACATTTAACATTTAAATAAAATTGAGACGCAAAAGTTAAAATTTAATGATTTGTGTTTTGTGTGCAGAGGTCCAGAAGTTGTCCAGTCTGGTTTTACCCAGTGAGGTGATCATCGCTCAGAGTTCAGTCCCAGGTAAATATATATGTGTGTGTGTGTGTGTGTGTGTGTGTGTGTGTGTGTGTCTGTGTTACTGTTACTGTGCTGCACACTCCAATAATTATAATAATGATAACTGTATTTGTATATCACCTTTCATACAATAAACGCAGCTCAAAGTGCTTTACAACATAAAGAATTACATCAGCTATTCTTCACATTAAAAGGAACATAAAGGAACATAATGTTAAAAAAGAACAAAAAGCAAAGAGGAAAGAAATAAAAACATTAATCTGCAATTTAAATCATCAAAGAATCATTTTTTAAATTGTTTTTTAAGCAAAAAAATCCACCAAAATATCTGATTTCAGGTTCTATATGAACATTTTTAATGCTTTTATTTGAGTAAACTCAGTGTTTATGGTTGAAATTACACCAGAAATTATAATAATAACTTTAAATCCTTTCTGACATTTTATAGACGTTAAGATTAATCATGAAACTGTGGAAGCCGAGCTGCTGATATCTCACAGATATCAGTAAAACACGACGTTAAAACTAAAGTCTGACAGTCACGTAGAGCACAGAGAACCTTTATCATCACCGCGGCTGATCAGACGTGTTTGGGCCTTCGTCACAGGAAGGTCTTCCTCAGTAACGGCAGGGTTGATGTTATTGATCAGTGACTGCCTGACTGTCTGAGATCAGGATGAAGATCAGAAACTCTTCATCATGTTTAACCCAACGCTAACGTTGACGACCGACTATACCTTATTAAGGTCACGTCCAACAGCAACGTTAGCAAGTTTATTGAGCGACAGCCTGACTATGACAGCTCTGCCAGGCTTTAGAAAGAGAGTTCTCTAACCACACCTTACAGTCTGGCTTAATCACGGCCTTGGTTGTCAAACAGGGGAGACAAGAATCTCCTCAACAGTACTACCATCGCCTCCTTCAGGCCTACTTTGGTTCCTGGATGGAGGAAGACTTGAACTTCCAAACCCTCTTCATCCAGAACCTCCGTCCTGGCATCAGCAGCCACGCACGTTAACCATCCAACAACCCGCGTGAACTTGTTTCTCTGGGATTTTAATAAACAAAAGCAATCTCAGATCAAACCATCTGATCCTGCCGTCTTAGACATTGATGCAAAGTCCTCGCCCATGGAACTAGAAGAGGCTTATAATGATATAGGACACACTTCGGCAACGCCTGCCTCCCAAACCTATCAGCTGGCCACGAACCCACAAACACTAACAGCTCTCTCTGTCCTCTCTCTCTCTCTCTCTCTCTCTCTCTCTCTCTCTCTCTCTCTCTCTCTCTCTCTCTCTCTCTCTCTCTCTCTCCCCCCCCCCCCCCAGGTGAAGGTTTGGGTATCTTCTCTAAGACCTGGATTAAAGCAGGAACAGAGATGGGACCGTTCACCGGACGCCTCATCTCACCTGAACACATCGACCTGTACAAGAACAACAACCTCATGTGGGAGGTGAGATATGTTTCATTTCTACTCACGCTGAGCTGCACCTTAATATATATTTATATTAATATATCATATAAAAGATCAACTGATGATTGAACTGCTGCATAATGAGGAGCAGCTGGACAGATGTTAGTAAAGTGACTCAATGCAGCAAAACATCATGGACGTCACAGTTAGACCACCAACCGTTATTCAGGTTTAATGATTCGTCCCAATTGTAAACTGTATATAAGAAATTGGTTTATGGACTGCTGCTCGGAGGCCAATAGTATCGGATCTGAGCAGCGCCATCTTGAAAATTTCGTCTGTCCTCCTTCCCTCCTTCTCTCTTTCCTTCCGTCTGTCTTTCCTCCCTCCTTCTCTCTTTCTTTCCTTCCTCTCTCTTTTCTCCCTTCCTTCTTTCCTTTCTCCATCCCCCTTTCTTCCTTCCTTCTTCCCTTCCTTCCTTCCTCCCTCCCTCCTTCTTTCCTCTCTCCTTCCTCCCTTCCTCTTTTCCTTTCTCCCTCCCTCCCTCCTTCCTTCCTTCCTCCCTTCCTCTCTCCCTCCCATCCTTCCTTCTTCCTTCCTCCCTTCCCCCCTCCTTTCCTTCCTTCTTCCTCCCTTCCTCTCTCCCTCCTTTTCTTCCTTGACTCGAGGATAACAGGAGGGTTAAAGGACAGATGTTATTAAAGGTAACTGGATGAATCGTGGCTTGACGTCTCTCTGCTCCTTCCTTCCCTCCTTCCTTCTTCCTCCCTTCCTTACTTGACGTCTCTTTGCTCCTCTGCAGGTGTTTAACGAGGACGGGACAGTTCGGTATTTCATCGACGCCAGTCAGGAGGACCAGAGGAGCTGGATGACGTACATTAAGTGTGCGAGGAACGAACAGGAGCAGAACCTGGAGGTGGTTCAGATCGGCAGCAGCATCTTCTACAAAGCCGTGGAGGTCAGTCTTAAATTATAAATATATAATTAAGTTATTACAGAAGATCTCACAGATATGAGGCTGAATATCAGGAGGCAGATATCATAGAAATACTGATTCAATTCATTCATTCAAACATCATGAAACCTTCCAGGATTTCATCTTATCTCCTTACCCTGCGATCACACTGAAGCTTCATAACTCTTTAAATGTTATATTAAAGCTGAACTAAGAGCTCCTCTGCAGTGAGTCCGCAGCACTGTGGCGCCCTCTGCTGGTTGTTCACATTTAGTTTAACCTTCCTGTCGTCCTTCCTCCATCCCCCTTTCTTCCCTCCTTCTTTCCTTCCCTCCTTCCTTTCCTTCCTCCCTTCCTTCTTTCCTCCCTCCCTCCTTCTCTTTCTTCCCTCTGTCCTTCTTTCCTTCCTTCCTCTTTTCCTTTCTCCCTCCTTCCTTCTTTCCTCCCTCCCTCCTTTCCTTCCTCCCTCCTCCCTTCCTTCCTTCCTCTCTTCTTTCCTTCTTTCCTCCCTCCTTCTCTCTTTCTTTCCTCTGTCCTTCTTTCTTTCCTTCCTCTTTTCCTTTCTCCCTCCTTCTTTCCTCCCTCCTTTCCTTCCTTGTTTCCTTCTTTCCTCCCTCCTTCCTTCCGCCCTTCCTCCCTCCCTCCTTTTTTATCATTTTAATCTTCACACCTGTGATAAATGAAATGAATCTTTAAATAAGAAAACATGAAAACAACCAATAAAACATTCCAGCAAACATAAACACCCATCAAGTTGGAATAATTTAGTTTTCAGACACATTCCTCTGTTTATTTTATATTTATAGAGTATCAGTAATCACCTTTGACCAGGTATAATGAGATTGATCAATACAATTTAGAGAATATAATCTTTATCTATCAAGAATAAATCACATGTTCACAATCATTCCATGGAAAGAGGTTAAAAATATTTGATTCCAACTTTATGGGCGACCGTATATTATAAATGTTCAGTCGTCATGTTCTCAGATCAGGTTAAAAGGTTTTATAGTTTCTGAAGATGATGAAGATGATGAAGATGATAAACATGATGAAGATGATGAAGATGATGAAGATGAAGAACCTTTGTGTTTCCTCCTCAGACGATCCCTCCGGACCAGGAGCTGCTCGTCTGGTACGGAAACTCTCACAACACGTTCCTGGGAATACCGGGAATACCGGGAGGAGACGAAGAGCAAATCAAGAAGGCTAAGAGCGGTAAAGATGATTATTGATTATTGATCTGTGATCTGTGAACCTGAACCAGAGTTATTATAGTTTATAAATGTTCATTAGGTTTTACCTTTATTAGTTTTTCAGTTTGCTTTTTTATTCCAGTTTAGTTTCAGTGAGTTTAACAAGTGATGAAGTAGTTTTAGGGGGGTCAAACATGAGGCCCACCTTCCTTCCTTCCTTCCTTCCTTCTTCCTTCCTTCCTTCCTTCCTTCCTTTCTTCCTTCTTTCCTTCCTTCCTTCATTCCTTCCTTCCTTCTTTCATTCTTTTCCTTCCATCCTTCCTTCCTTCCTTCCATCTGTCCTTCTTTCATTCCTTCTTTTCTT
>NC_084973.1:33928893-33944272 GCF_963691925.1 Scomber scombrus
TGCATAACTCACCTGTTACCTGTGTCTGATACATAACTCACCTGTTACCTGTGTCTGATGCATAACTCACCTGTTACCTGTGTCTGATACATAACTCACCTGTTACCTGTGTCTGATGCATAACTCACCTGTTACCTGTGTCTGATGCATAACTCACCTGTTACCTGTGTCTGATATATAACTCACCTGGTACCTGTGTCTGATACATAACCCACCTGTTACCTGTGTCTGATACATAACTCACCTGTTACCTGTGTCTGATACATAACTCACCTGGTACCTGTGTCTGATACATAACTCACCTGTTACCTGTGTCAGGTATTTCCATGGAGCTCCGGTAGCTAACGGCGAGGTGTTTCTGCGCTACGGCTACGTTGGCAAGAAGGACGCTCCGTTCATCATCCCGAACTCTGTAACCAGAGACAGAGTGAGTCACCGGACCTTTCTTCTTCTTCTTCTTCTTCTTCTTCTTCTTCTTCTTCTTCTTCTTCTTCTTCTTCTTCTTCTTCTTCTTCTTCTTCTGTGTCTCTCACGGTGTTTTTGGTTTTTGGACAGGAGTTACGGTTTTCTCACAGTTTGCAATTGTTCGGGACCTTGTCAGAAGCCAATTTCTGGGGCATTTTGAGAATTTTTTCCAAGCAGAGTCTCAAATCGCCGTAGCAACCGTTTGCTTATTTGCCTATTATTATTATTATTATTATCATCATTATTGTTATTATTATATGTTAAGATGTCTCACTGACAGTACTCATATATATTTAAATCTATTGTTATGTTTGTGTGTTTCCTTCAGTTGTCTTCGGCAGGTGAGGTGGACGTGACTCTCAACATGGAGGCGGTTCTGTCCAAACACACCGGACCCCAAGACCTCAACAGCCTGGTGGGGAAGTATCTGTATATCGCTATTCTGCTGCAGGAGGATACAGGTACATTTACTACAGTGTTTCCATGTGATTCTACTTTATACTTCCACTCCTCTGCTGGACACAATGGATAGTGGAACAAGCTTTTAAACCCCCCCCCCCTCTGACTTTAAGGTGGGATCAGCCAGGAGGCGGAGTTTGCAGGAGTGAAGTTTGTGAAATCCCCATACAGTCTGAGCCTGGTGTCCACGCCTCCTTTCATCAAACCTGGACTTCCCTATAACATCCAGGTGAGACGCTCTGAGACAGAAAGATACAAGACTGATTTAGCAAAATGTAGTTTCTCATATTTTGCCGTTCATCAATCAATCAAACTTTATTTGTAGCACTTAAAGCCCTTTTCATACATCACAATGCAACACATAGTGCTTTAACCTTCCTGTTGTCCTCGAGTGAAGGAATGAAGGAAGGATGGATGGAAAGCAGGAAGAAGGAAGGAAAGGAAAGGAAGAAAAGGAGGGAGGAAGGACAGATGCAAGGGAGGAAGAAGGAAGGAAAGGAGGGAGGGAAGGTAGGAAGGAAGGAAGGAAGGAGGGGCGTAAAGAAGGAGGGAGGGAGGGAGGGAGGAAGGAAGGAAGGACAGAAGGAAGGAAGAAAGGGGGATGGAGGAAGGAAAGAAGGACAGAAAGAGGGAGGGAGGAAGGACAGACGGAAGGAAGAAAGAGGGAGGGAGGAAGGAAAGAAGGAACAGTCAAAACAGACGGGGTCAATTTGACCCGGGAGGACGACACGAAGGTTAAATAGTCAGAACAAACAAACAAACAAACAATCAAACATAGGAAATCATTTAAAAACAGGAACTCAGGAAACGCTTTCATAACTCTCAAGAATCTGCAATGAGATTAAAATTTTAAAATAAATACATAAAGGTGAGAATAGAATAAAGTCACTGTAGAATAAAGTGAGTAAAACTGAAGATGGACATCAAAAATGGGTTATAAAGAAGAAACAATAAAATAGAATAAACAAAATAGTCCAAGTAGTGAAACAGGCAATAATGGTCATTCTGAGCAGTTACTGGCTGATTGACAAATCTTTTTAATAGTAAGAAATGATGTGCTTCAGTCTGTATATTCTCTCTCTCCAGGTGTTGGTGAAGGATCATCTGGACAAACCGGTGAACAGAATCCAGGTTCGTCTGGTGGAGCGACAGCTGTTCAGGCGGGGGAGAGACAGCGAGAACATGCCCTGTCCTGACAGCGCCTACAGCCAATCAGACGGCCTCGCTGTCTTCATCTGCAACACGCCGAGTGAGGCAGTCAAAGCTGTGCTGAAGGTGGTGGAGGGTTAGGGTTGGGGGGGGTTGGGGTTGGGGTTAGGGTTGGGGTTGGGATTGGGGTTGGGGTTGGGGTTGGGGTTAGGGTTGGGGTTGGGGTTGGGATTGGGGTTGGGGTTGGGGTTGGGGTTAGGGTTGGGGTTGGGGTTGGGGTTATGGTTGGTGTTGGTGTTGGTGTTGGGGTTTGGGGTTGGGGTTAGGGTTGGGGTTGGGGTTGGGGTTGGGGTTATGGTTGGTGTTGGTGTTGGGGTTAGGGTTGGGGTTAGGGTTGGGGGGGGTTGGGGTTGGGATTGGGGTTGGGGTTAGGGTTGGGGTTAGGGTTGGGTGGGGTTGGCCGCTGTTGTTTACCTGCTGTTGTTTACTGGTCTGTTTTTGACTCAGTTTGAGACAGATGACAGCAGACTCCCAGCAGCCAGTCAGGCCAGTCTGACGCTGGAGGCGTTGGCCTATAACTCTCCGAACCAGCGCTACCTGTACATCGACCCCCCGATGCCCGGCCGAGGCCTGCAGGTGGGACACTACGCCAGCATCAAGGTGTACTCAGCCACGCCGACCTACATATCTGTCACAACCTTCAGCTTCCTGGTGAGAAAACTGCTAATGTATGTCAAAGGTGTTGCTCCTGTTTCCATGGTTACCTGTGACATCATCCCTCCTCCTCTGCGTGTGTGTGTGTGTGTGTGTTACCTCAGGTTCTCTCTAAAGGGAAGGTGGTGGATTTTGGCAGTATAAAGTTCGTCTCCACCGCTGACAACAAACAGATGCTGCGCTTCCAGGTGACGAGCGCCATGGTCCCGTCCATCAGGGTGCTGGTCTACTACATCCTGTACGGGGAGGGGACGTCCGAGCTGGTGGCCGACTCCATCTGGCTGGACGTCAGAGACAAATGTGTCAGCGGACTTCAGGTACAGGAAGTTACACAAGCTCATGTGACAACTTCAAAACTACCTGACAGGTTTTCATAAAATATTGATATTCATAGTTAGCTAGGATTTACTTTTTATGGTTATGAAGCTAAGTTTCTGACATCTGAATGTGCAGATTGATGTGAAAGTCGTCTTTGTGTCTTTGTGTGTATGTGTGTTTGTGTGTTTGTGTATTTGTGTGTTTGTGTCTTTGTGTCTTTGTGTGTATGTGTGTTTGTATGTTTGTGTGAGCAGACTGAGGTGTCGTTCCCTGCACGGGACTACAGACCAAAGCAGAACCTCCGGCTGGACATTACGGCCAATCAGGAGGGCCTGGTGGCGCTGTCTGCCGTAGACTCCACCCTTTACACCATGCGGCCTAACTACCAAGACCCTGTTACCAAGGTAACACACACACACACACACACACACAATAGGAGTCCATTTTAGCTTTAATACAATACAATATACTTTATTGTCCCGCTACACAACGCCACAATGACAACAAACAAAACATCACCAGCCTTAACATCCCAACAACTATTACATATTAATTAATATTACACACAACACACACAATTCACCAATGGGAAAAACACATGCTAAAAGATCACCATAATAAAAGCACTATAAAATTATTATCTTCAGCCTTAAGCAGCATTTTTTAGGAGTTTGATGGAGGTTGGAACAAATGAATTCTTAAAACGGTTGAGTTTGCAGTTAGTGTCTCTATATCTATATCTGGCCGAGGGTAGGAGCTCATATTATGGGATGGCGCAGTCACTATCCTCTGGGCTTGCCTAAGAACAGTTTGTTTATACAGTTGCAAGAAAAAGTATGTGAACCCTTTGGGATTACTTGGAGTTCTGCATAAATTTGGCATAAAATGTGTTCTGATCTTCATCTAAGTCACAACAATAGACAAACACAGTCTTCTTAAACTAATACTGCACAAAAAATTATATGTTTTAATTTTTTTATTGAACACAACATGTAAACATTCACAGTGCAGGGTGGAAAAAGTATGTGAACCCCTCGGCTAATGACTTCTCCAAGAGGTAATTGGAGCCAGGAGTCAGCCAACCTTGAGTCCAATCAATGTGATGAGATTGCAGGTGTTGGTTAAAGCTGCCCTGCCCTATAAAAACACACACTAGTTTTGAGTTAGCTGTTCTCAAGAAGCATTGCCTGATGTGAACCATGCCTCGCACTAAAGAGCTCTCAGAAGACCTACGAACAAGAATTGTTGACTTACATGAAGCTGGAAAGGGTTACAAAAGTATCTCTAAAAGCCTACAAATGGAGAAAGTTCAGCACTGTTGCTACTCTCCCTAGGCGTGGTCGTCCTGTAAATATGACCGCAAGAGCACAGCGCAGAATGCTCAATGAGGTGAAAAAGAATCCTAGAGTTTCAGCTAAAGACTTACAAAGATCTCTGGCACATGCTAACATTTTTGTTGACGAATCTACAATAAGGAAAACATTAAACAAGAATGGAGTTCATGGGAGGACACCACGGAGGAAGCCTCTGCTGTCAAAGAAAAACATTGCTGCACGTTTGAAGTTTGCAAAAGAGCAACTGGATGTTCCACAGAACTACTGGCAAAATATTCTGTGGACAGATGAATCCAAAATTGAGTTGTTTGGAAGGAACACACAACGCTATGTGTGGAGAAAAAAAGGCACAGCACACCAACATCAAAACCTCATCCCAACTGTGAAATATGGTGGAGGGGGCATCATGGTTTGGGGCTGCTTTGCTGCCTCAGGGCCTGGATGGATTGCTGTCATCGACGGAAAAATGAATTCCCAATTGTATCAAAACATTTTGCAGGAAAAGCTAAACAGAGGATGGGTGATGCAACAGGACAACGACCCAAAGCATAAAAGTAAATCAACAACAGAATGGCCCAGTCAGAGTCCTTACCTCAACCCGATTGAGATGCTGTGGCATGTCCTCAAGAGAGCAATTCACACCAGACATCCCAAGAATATTGCTGAACTGAAACAGTTTTGTAAAGAGGAATGGTCCAAAATTCCTCCTGACCGTTGTGCAGGTCTGATCTGCAACTACAGGAAACGTTTGGTTGAGGTTATTGCTGCCAAAGGAGGGTCAACCAGTTATTAAATCCAAAGGTTCACATACTTTTTCCACCCTGCACTGTGAATATTTATGTATTTTATGTTGTGTTCAATAAAAAATTAAAACATATAATTTTCTGTGCAGTATTAGTTTAAGCAGACTGTGTTTGTCTATTGTTTTGACTTAGATGAAGATTAAAACACATTTTATGCCCAATTTATGCAGAAATCCAAGTAATCCCAAAGGGTTCACATACTTTTTCTTGCAACTGTATATAGACTGCAAGGTCTGATAGTTACTTCTTCCTATCACCTTCATGACCGTGTGCACCAGACGAGTGAGTTTAGTTTTCAGTTTTGCAGTAAGGTTGTAATACCAGGCTGATATCCCATATCTAAGCTCTCTAGTACTGCCTGGTAAAATAAAAACATTTGTAAACTTTTGTCCAAACCATACACTCTCAGTCTTTGATGTAAACGGGAACACAGACTTTCAACATGGACATTCCAACTAAAAGTGTCATCTAAGTGACTCCCAGATACTTGTATGAGCTGACCTGTGATGTGTCTTGATCATTGAGTTGAGAGTGAAGAATCTTCAGAACACACTGCTGATGCTTTCAATGCTTTTTATTGAAATTGAGCATCACAGAGAACTGTCTGCAGTACAGTCCAGAATTTCCCAGTCAAATTGAAGACCTCAGCTCATGCAGCGAGAACCCTAAGATGCATGATGTTACGCTGAGGCCAGGAAAATCCCAAACCTCTCCTGTGTGTGTCGGGGCTTTAATACCCACATTAAGGCAGACTTCAGATGTAAACATGACCATCTAAGTGCAGAAAGCAGACACATGAACCCTTAAAAGGAGTTATCATATACATCCTTCCAAGCATAGGAAAAACCCACTGCATCACAAGGCTGATGCACAGAGAGTGTATCACATGAACATATAAGGAGATAAATACGAAATACACTACACCTGCTCAATGGGTGAGTCATGTATGACAACAGGACCATAGTCCCCTACTGATCTCGGGTCTAAGACCATCTCTTTAGTTTTTTTGAAATTCAAAATGAGATGGTGAGCATCACACCATTGCACAAAGTTGGATAAGTCGTTGGTTAATCTGTAACCTGCTCAGTAACGGGGGGGTACGGTGGCCTGCAGGTGCTGCGTCACATCGAGCAGAGCGACCAGGGCTGCGGAGGAGGCGGCGGCAAAGACAGCGCAGATGTCTTCCGATTGGCCGGCCTCACCTTCTCCACCAATGCCAACGCCCACCCATCAGCCAGCAGTATGTCAATCAATCAGTTTACTTCCCTTATTATCCCTCTTCTTCAGATATCTCATCTTATTTTTCTGTTTTAATGGACGGCTGACTCTAATGAACTGTGTAATGGAGGTGGTCGTAAATGTGTGTGTGTGTGTGTGTGTGTGTGTGTGTGTGTGTGTGTGTGTGTGTGTGTGTGTGTGTGTGTGTGTGTGTGTGTGTGTGTGTGTGTGTGTGTGTGTAGATGAGGCGTGTACAGCAGCAGTGCGTCCAAAACGAGCTCTGACTGACGAGGAGAAGATGAAAAAAGGTGAGACTCAACCTGAAGAAAACAGTAGATAACAGGTGTATAACAGTAGATAACAGGTGTATAACAGTATAAACAGGTGTATAACAGTAGATAACAGTAGATAACAGGTGTATAACAGTAGATAACAGTAGATAACAGGTGTATAACAGTAGATAACAGGTGTATAACAGTAGATAACAGGTGTATAACAGTAGATAACAGGTGTATAACAATAGATAACAGGTGTATAACAGTAGATAACAATAGATAACAGGTGTATAACAGTAGATAACAGGTGTATAACAATAGATAACAGGTGTATAACAGTAGATAACAATAGATAACAGGTGTATAACAGTAGATAACAGGTGTATAACAATAGATAACAGGTGTATAACAGTAGATAACAGGTGTATAACAATAGATAACAGGTGTATAACAGTAGATAACAATAGATAACAGGTGTATAACAGTAGATAACAGGTGTATAACAATAGATAACAGGTGTATAACAGTAGATAACAGGTGTATAACAGTAGATAACAATAGATAACAGGTGTATAACAGTAGATAACAGGTGTATAACAATAGATAACAGGTGTATAACAGTAGATAACAGGTGTATAACAGTAGATAACAGTAGATAACAGGTGTATAACAATAGATAACAGGTGTATAACAGTAGATAACAGGTGTTTATATTCTGCAGCAAAGAGTTACGGCCCCCGTAAGACGTGCTGTGAGCATGGGATGAAATACATCCCAAAGAGCGTCACCTGCCATCAGTTTTCCAAGCAGGTGTTCAAGAAACATCCGCCCTGCCAGCAAGTGTTCAGAGAGTGCTGCGAGTTCATCCAGCGGCACCTGGACCTGGACCAGAACCTGATCCTGGGACGACACGGTCAGAACAGAGACTCAGAACACACACAGGACTTATATTCACTATATTCTACTGCAGTCAGAGGGGGAAGAAGTTATTAAAGCTCCAATACAACAATAGAACAACTTTATATGTGTGTGTGTGTGTGTGTGTGTGTGTGTGTGTGTGTGTGTGTGTGTGTGTGTGTGTGCGTGTGTGTGTGTGCGTGTGTGTGTGTGTGTGTGTGTGTGTGTGTGTGTGTGTGCAGACATGGGAGCTGACTTCGATCAGGCTCCTTCTCTGGTACGGAGCTACTTCCCAGAGAGCTGGCTGTGGGAGGTTCAGCGCGCTAGGTGAGACAAACACACACACACACACACACACACACACACACACACACACACACACACACACACACACACACACACACACACAGCTTCTGTTTGTCTCTGATTTGATTTATTTCGAACATGTTTGAGTAACACAAAAAAAGTAATCTAAGAAACAAACAAACAAACAAAACCAATGAGAACAGTCAAAACAACAATAATAATGTGAACCCAACATGTCCGAAAAGGAGTAGGATGAAGCATATGCTTATCTAAACCTAACCCTTCTCCGCTGCTCAATTAACAACCAGTCTTCCCATACACAGGTTTTAATGGAGGTCAAATAGATGAAGAATCAATGAAAGCAGAGTTACTATAGTTACTGTAACTGAGTTACTGTGTTTTCAGTCCCGGTCAGCAGTCGGTCAGCAGGACTCTACCTGACTCTCTCACCACCTGGGAGATCAAAGCCATCGGCATGTTCAAGACCGGTGAGATCCGTCCCTCTTCTTCTCCTTCACTCTCACTTCTACTGGTTATCGTAGCACCTCTCCTTATATCTCTGTGTTCCTGATGACTGTTCACCTTCTCAACTGCAGCTGTGTGAACTGTGCTCTCCTCCAGGTATGTGTGTCTCAGAGCCAGTGAAGGTGCCGGTCACCCTGCCGCTCAGTGTAGACGTCCCGCTGCCCTATCAGGTGGTCCGAGGAGAGCAGCTGGAGCTCAGAGGCTCAGTGTACAACCGGCTGACCGACGTCACCAAGGTACCAAACACTGAACCCTTCCCATCAGTCTCTGCCAGGGGCAGAGACTGAGTCCGATCAGGCTGCATATTGCTGTAGGAAAAAAGCTTTTATTGAATCTGGTAGTCCAGGTTTTGAGGGATCTGTATCGCCTCCCAGAGGGCAGAAGGTGGAACAGTCTGTGACGATGGCTGAGGCTCTGCTGAGATAGCGCCAACTGGTGATGTCATCAAGGGAGGGGAGAGAACAGCTGATGATTTCTTGGGCAGTTTTTATTACCCAGCATGCCAGACTGTGATGCAGTACACCAGTCATAGACTGTATATAAGAAATGGACGTAACATCCGTGACGTCACCCATTGGTTTGTGGACTGCTGCTCGGAGGCCAATAGTTTCGGATCTGAGCAGCGCCATCTTGAAAATTTCAGGTGCATGCTGGGAAAAATAAAAACAGGGATTCTACTTATATGGGCATCAGGAGGAGCATGAGGCGCCCTCCTGAACCTGTGAACCAATCAACCTGTCAATCACCACGTAGCCACGCCCTAATGCATACCCTGCTTTATCGTCACATATAAAATCAGGGAGGCCAAAATGTCCCAAATGAACATCATACTGCATTGAAGAAGGCTTTAAACTAGCGATTGAGACCATAAACACATTTTGAAAACGTTTACTGAGGTTAGAAATCAAGTGAGAAGTTGGTGAATTCTCCATTGACTTGTATAGAGACGGAAGTCCTTTTGACACCAAAACGGTCGCCCCCTGGTGGCCTTTTGATAGAATGCAGTTTTAAGTTACTTCCGCGTTGGCCTCATTTCAGAGGACCAGAACTCCCCGCCTGGTACCATTATGCTTTCAATGGCAGAACAGTAGAATAGCACCAGCACCTGTATATTCTATTGTCTTACCTTTGCTGTTTTATGTTTCTGTCGCCTCCTCAGTACTGCGTGACGCTGACGGTCGGTCCAGAGATCTGTCTGCTTCAGTCCCAGCCGGCAGCTGGAGGGGGGGGGCTTCACTCCACCACCTGTGACTGGAGCTCCCTGCATCCAGGAGACGTGCGGAAGGTGAGCTTCACCCTGATGGGCCTGGAGCACGGAGAGCACACCCTCACCTTCACCCTGAGGACACGAAATGGACGTAAAGATGTGCTGGAGAAGAAGCTCCGTGTGGTGGTAAGCTAGAGGATGGATAGAGGAGATGAAATGAGCTCAGTGTCTGAGTCTCATGTAGATGTCTGGAGCTAGTTTAAGCTTCCTGTCGTCCTCCCGGGTCAAATTGATCCCGTCTGTTTTGACTGTTCCTTCTTTCCTCCCTTCCTTCCTTCCTCCCTCCCTCCTTCTCTCTCTCTTTCCTCCCTTCCTCCTTTCCTTCCTCCATCCCCCGTTCTTCCTTCTGTCCTTCCTTCCTCCCTCCCTCCTTTTCTCTCTCTTTCCTCCCTCCTCCCTTCCTTCCTCCCTCCTTCTTTCCTTCCCTCCTTCCTTCCTTCCTTTCCTTCCTCCCTTCCTTCTTTCCTCCCTCCCTCCTTCTCTCTTTCTTTCCTCCCACCTACCTACATCCCTTCCTTCTTTCCTCTGTCCTTCTTTCCTTCCTCCCTCCTTTCCTTCCTTTTTCCTCCCTTTTTTCTTCAATATCGGGACTGATACCGATACCAATATCGGATCGGTGCATCCCTATGCTGAACTGCTTACTGAATGTAACCTGAGATCTTTACCGTGTGTGTTGGTTGTCTGCAGCCTGAAGGAGTGAGGCAGGAGGATTATTCTGGAGGGAGACTCGACCCGCAGGGACTCTACGGTACGTTTGCACCAGGACGTTCAGCTGTGTGTTTGATGCTGTCCGTGTTTGCTGAAGTGTTTCTGTTCGCTGTGTTTTTGCTGTTTTAGGGTCAGAGAAGAGATCAGTGGAGCTGAAGAACAAACCGCCGCCCAACATCGTTCCCAAAACATCTGTAGACAGATTCCTGACTATCAACGGTAAGATGAGCTGCTAATCAATGTGACTCATTCAGGTTTTCTACTTTTAGATTTTAAAGTATTTTGTCAATATTGAGATTACTGACAGATCCTAAAAACAACCATTTATAAATTATGTAAAATTTGTTAAAAATCATAGTGTTCAGGTGGGGAGGTCCGGTCCTCTGAAATGATGCCAACGCATAAGTAATTTAAAACTGCATTCTATCAAAAGGCCACCAGGGGGCGACCGTTTTGGTGTCAAAAGGACTTCCGTCTCTATACAAGTCAATGGAGAATTCACCAACTTCTCACTTGATTTCTAACCTCAGTAAACGTTTTCAAAATGTGTTTATGGTCTCAATCAAAATGGACGTAACATCCGTGACGTCACCCATTGGTTTGTGGACTGCTGCTCGGAGGCCAATAGTTTCGGATCTGAGCAGCGCCATCTTGAAAATTTCAGGTGCATTCTGGGAAAAATAAAAACATGGATTCTACTTATATGGGCATCAGGAGGAGCATGAGGCGCCCTCCTGAACCTGTGAACCAATCAACCTGTCAATCACCACGTAGCCACGCCCTAATGCATACCCTGCTTTATCGTCACATATAAAATCAGGGAGGCCAAAATGTCCCAAATGAACATCATACTGCATTGAAGAAGGCTTTAAACTAGCGATTGAGACCATAAACACATTTTGAAAACGTTTACTGAGGTTAGAAATCAAGTGAGAAGTTGGTGAATTCTCCATTGACTTGAATAGAGACGGAAGTCCTTTTGACACCAAAACGGTCGCCCCCTGGTGGCCTTTTGATAGAATGCAGTATTAAGTTACTTCCTCGTTGGCCTCATTTCAGAGGACCGGGACTCCCCGCCTGCTAATGTGGCACAAAAATAACTCTATAACGTATCTTATGAGTAAATGTGATAAAAACTGATATCAGTAAGTTAAGTTAATAAGAGAGGGGGCCTATATTAACTATAATAAGTTAATATAGGCTTTTAGATGAAGGGCAAGTACCTCAAAAATAAAGAAAGGCACCTGAGCAAATGTAGCAAACAGCTGCTGCCTATCAGTCATGTGATGTGTGTTCTGGTCATCAGGTGAGGTTCTGGGTGAAGTCCTGTCTGTGATGCACAGCCCCGAAGGCCTCCGGCAGCTGGTCAACCTACCGGCAGGCTCGGCGGAGGCGGAGCTTGGCGGGCTCCTCCCCCTGGTGCAGGTGTACCGATACCTGGAGACCACGGGGAGCTGGGGAGTCCTCGGTACCGACATCCAGAAGAACTCACGAGATCTGAAACAGAAGATCAGAGAGGGTGAGGACAGACGGGCGTGTGTGTGTGTGTGTGTGTGTAGGTATGACTTTACACAGTTGATGTCCAAATTGGGGAAAAGCTGATTTTTTGGCTCAGTGGATACGGTTAGGTTAAAAAATGAATGTAAGTCAATATAAAAAAGTGACTTAAATAAACCTTTGTGTGTGTGTGTGTGTGTTTGTGTGTGTGTGTTTGTGTGTTTGTGTGTTTGTGTGTGTGTGTGTGTGTGTGTGTGTGTGTGTGTGCAGGTGTGGTCAGTATCAGCTCGTTCAGAGGTGGAGACTCCAGCTACAGCATGTGGATGAAGAGAGAAGCCAGCACCTGGTCAGAACACACACACACACACACAGAACACACACACACACACACACACACACAGACACACACACACACACACACACACACACACACACACACACAGACACAGGAGTCAATTAAAAGACGAGTTCACAATTCATCAAGTGTGTCTTAACCCTGCTGTTGTCCTCGAGTCAAGGAAGGAAGGGAGGAAGAAGGAAGGAAAGGAGGAAGGAAAGGAGGGAGGAAGGAAGGAAGGGAGGAAGGAAAGGAAAGGAAAGAAGGAAGGGAGGAAGGAAAAGAAAGAAGGAAGGAAAGGAAGGAAGTACGGAGGAAAGAAGGAAGGAAGGAAGGAAGGAGGGAAGGAAAGGAGGGAGGGAAGGAGGGAGGGAAGAAGGAAGGAAGGAAGGAAAGGAGGAAGGAAGGAAGGAAGAAAGGTAGGAGGGAGGGAGGGACAGTCAAAACAGACGGGTCAATTTGATCCACCAGTCATAGAAACTCATCATTATTTCATTCTCATAATATTCTGTGAAAACTCTGACCAATCACATCACCCCCCCCCCCCCCCTCTCTCTCTCTCTCTCTCTCTCTGCCCCCCCCCCCCACCCCCCAGGCTGACAGCTCTGGCAGTGAAGACCCTGTCTCTAGTGGACCAGGTTCTGGTTGTGGACCATCAGGATCTCTCTGAGTCCGTGTCCTGGTTGATCAGCAGCGCTCAGAAACCTGACGGATCCTTCAGTGAGAAATCCTCCTTCAGACCCAACAAGATCCTGGTGAGCCCCGCCCTCCTCTCAGGGAACCAATCAGATCAGAGGAAAGTCTGACATGCTGTGTTCTTATTGGCTGCAGGCTGAGGGGACCGACGCCGTCGACCAATCGGTGTATCTGACGTCCTTCGTGCTGATCGCCTTAAAGAGAGCCACGAGCATCAAAGACCCGATCCTGCAGCTCCGAGTGAGACATCCTCCTCTTCCTCCTTCATCCTCCTCTTCTTCCTTCATCCTCCTCTACCTCCTTCATCCTCCTCCTCTTCATCCTCCTCCTCTTCCTCCTTCATCCTCTTCCTCCTTCATCCTCCTCCTCTTCTCCCTCCTCCTCTTCCTCCTCCTCTCCCTCCTCCTTCATCCTCCTCCTTCCTCCTTCATCCTCCTCTTCCTCCTCCTTTCTGACCTTCCTCTTCCTCCTCCTCCACTTCCTCCTTCATGCTCCTCTTCCTCCTCCTATCTGACCTTCCTCTTCCTCCTCCTCCACTTCCTCCTTCATCTTCCTGTTCCTCTTTCATCCTCCTCTTCCTCTTTCACCCTCCTCTTCTTCCTCCTCTTCCTCCTTCATCATTTTCCTCCTCTTCCTCCTTCACCCTCCTCTTCTTCCTCCTCTTCCTCCTTCACCCTCCTCTACATCCTTCATCTTCACTCATCCTCCTCTTCCTCCTTCATCTTCCCTCATCCTACTTCATCCACCTCTTCCTCCTCTCTGACCTTCCTCCTCCTCCTCTTCCTCAGTCACATGATGACAGCATGAGTTTGGCAGCAGACTACATTTCCCAGCATGCCCTGACAGTGAAGAGTGTGTATGTGCGAGCGGTGGCGGCGTACGCGATGACGCTTCATGACCCCAACGATGTGATGGCGAGTCAGCTGCTCACGAGCCTGGAGAACCTGGCCCGGCAGAAAGGTGTGTGTGTGTGTGTGTGTGTGTATGTGTGTGTGTGTGTGTGTGTGTGTGTGTGTGTGTGTGTGTAGAACCTCTGATCTCTACAATTCACCCTTGAAAACAAACTGAAATGTTTAAAAATGTAAATAACGTGATTGCATAATGTTCACATCCTCTTATAGTGTGAGATGTGTTAAATAGTCACCTGCCATTTTGTTGTTTAGGTTAAAATGTTTTTAATAAGGTAATGGCTCTAAAATGTTAGAGAGATCAACCAGGCATAGAAACTCATCATTATTCCATTCTCATAATATTCTGTGAAAACTCTGACCAATCATATCATTCAGTCCGACTGTTATGATTGGCTGAGCGACCTGCCTGTTTCCCCCTTCTGCATTACGTAATCGCGCACCCACACCCGGGAGAGAGTCTGTTGTGGATCCACGGCTTCCACCTCCAGCCACTCTCACGGGGAAAAAGTATAGAAAACTATATATATATATAGTGCGCGTTGGCGGAGGGGAAGGGAGTGCGGGGGGGGGGACATAGGAGGGAGGAGGGGTTGTTGCTGTTCACGTTTTTTCAAAGTGCTGCGTGAAATGCAAGAAAGGTAAGAGTAGCTTTAATTAAAGTGACTCTGATTAACCCTAAATAAAGCTCGGCTGTCCTCGGAGGATTTCTGCCAGCAAAGAGCTTCCAAAGCATCAAAGGTATTATTGAAGGTATCAGTCAGTAGAGAACATTAGATCTACCATGGACCACAGTGAAGACAGTCAGTAACAAGTGGAGATAATACGGAACAACAGAGACGTTACCACTGAACTTACAGTGAATTTAAACATGTTTTCCACAGAATGACCCCAACCCTAACCCAAAATACACTGCGACTTATACACCTGTTTTTACAGTAAGTCTTTGTAATGTAAAGTGATCATGATCTGCTGTGTGTGTGTGTGTGTCTGTGTGTGTGTGTCTGTGTGTGTGTGTGTGTGTGTGTGTGTGTGTGTGTGTAGGACACCCTGCTGTGCTCAGGTACTGGCAGGAGACCAGCGTGACAGCTGATTGGCTGAAACCCGACCAATCCAGCGGTCTGACGGTGGAGACGACAGCGTACGTCCTGCTGACTGTGCTGCTCAAGGTGCTGCTATCTCCTATTGGTTCTCTTGTTTCCATGGTAACAACATACAATAATATGTGTTTGTAACTTGTAAGTACTGAGCATGTGCAGTAGCGAGGCTCAGCTGGATTGTTTTTGTGTTAAAGGGAAGGATCCAGTACGCCAGCCCCATCCTCACCTGGCTGACCCAGGACCAGCACTATGGAGACGGGTTTCTACTCTGTACAGGTACACACACACACACACACACACACACACACACACACACACACACACACACACACACACACACACACACACATTCACACAATCAATCAATCTAATCTTTATTTGTAAAGCGCCAAATCACAACAAA
>NC_084973.1:33944472-33951972 GCF_963691925.1 Scomber scombrus
AAGGATGAGCTGAATGGAGCGAAGGACGAGCTGCTCATAAAACAAGAAGAGTTGGACAGGAAGCAGGACGAGGCGGAGCAGAAGAGAGACAGACTGGAGAAGCTGCAGGACGAGGTGGAGCGTACAACGGAGGAGCTGGCTGCACACAGAAAAGAGACGGAGTCACATCTTAAAAACAAAAAACAGCAGCAAACTGAACTGCAGGTAACAAACACCTCAAACTGCTCAGAGTCACTCTAACATTACTGCAGCTGATCTTTCTGATGTGGGAGCAAAGTGTTTGTAGGTCTGACTCACATCAGCTGATCATTTCTTAGACATGAAGATGTTTGACAGTAAGAGACAACTGTGTGTGTGTGTGTGTGTGTGTGTGTGTGTGTGTGTGTGTGTGTGTGTAGGAGCTGCAGGAGGAGCTGAGCAGGAGGAGGGAGGAGAGCAGCAGTCTGCAGGAGCAGTGTAAACATCTGGAGTCCAGACGGAGACACGCTGACAGGTAGGGACCAGGCAGGGAGTTCCGGTCCTCTGAAATGAGGCCAACGAGGAAGTAACTTAAAACTGCATTCTATCAAAAGGCCACCAGGGGGCGACCGTTTTGGTGTCAAAAGGACTTCCGTCTCTATACAAGTCAATGGAGAATTCACCAACTTCTCACTTGATTTCTAACCTCAGTAAACGTTTTCAAAATGTGTTTATGGTCTCAATCGCTAGTTTAAAGCCTTCTTCAATGCAGTATGATGTTCATTTGGGACATTTTGGCCTCCCTGATTTTATATGTGACGATAAAGCAGGGTATGCATTAGGGCGTGGCTACGTGGTGATTGACAGGTTGATTGGTTCACAGGTTCAGGAGGGCGCCTCATGCTCCTCCTGATGCCCATATAAGTAGAATCCATGTTTTTATTTTTCCCAGCATGCAATTTTCAAGATGGCGCTGCTCAGATCCGATACTATTGGCCTCCGAGCAGCAGTCCACAAACCAATGGGTGACGTCACGGATGTTACGTCTATTTCTTATATACAGTCTATGGTTTGTGTGTCAGGTGTCTGTCAGCTGTTGAGGAGGAACTCACCAAACTAAGAGAGGAGCACAGCCGCTCCCAGCTCCTCAGACAGGAAGTGATCCGAGACACAGCAGCCAATCAGGAGCAGCTTAATGGTATGACATCATCACTGACGATAGAAAGTATGACATCATATTAATGATCATATACAGATATTAATATATAAGTTAAGAACGACTTTAACATGTTCACATTTACATCGTGTGTGTGTGTGTGTGTGTGTGTGTGTGTGTGTGTGTGTGTGTGTTGCAGAGAGCTCTGAGCTTCTGTCTCTGCTCAGTGAACGTCTGGAAGAGAAGAAGAAGCAGCTGCAGACAGTGGAGCAGGTCAATCAATCAATCAATCAATCAATCAATCAACCTTTATTTATAAAGCACCAAATCACAACAAAGCTCATCTCAAGGCTCTTTACACATAGAGAAGGTCTAGACTGAACTCTTTAACCTTTGTGTAGTCCTCCCGGGTCAAATTGACCCCGTTTGGACTTTCCTTTCTCCCTCCCTCCATCCTTCCATCTTTCCTCCGTCCTTCCTTCTCTCCTTCCTTCCTTCTCTCCTTCCTTCCTTCCTCCTTTCCTTCCTTCTTCCTTCCTCCTTTCCTTCCTTCTTCCTTCCTCCCTACCTCCTTTCCTTCCTTCTTCCCTTCTTTCCTCCGTCCTTCTTTCCTTCCTTCCTCTTTTCCTTTCTCCCTCCCTCCATTCTTCCATCTTTCCTCCGTCCTTCCTTCTCTCCTTCCTTCCTTCTCTCCTTCCTTCCTTCCTCCTTTCCTTCCTTCTTCCTTCCTCCTTTCCTTCCTTCTTCCTTCCTCCCTACTTCCTTTCCTTCCTTCTTCCCTTCTTTCCTTCCTTCCTTCTCTCCTTTCCTTCCTTCTTCCTTCCTCCCTACCTCCTTTCCTTCCTTCTTCCCTTCTTTCCTTCCTTCCTTCTCTCCTTCCTTCCTTCTCTCCTTCCTCCTTTCCTTCCTTCTTCCTTCCTACCTACCTCCTTTCCTTCCTTCTTCCATTCCTTCCTTGACTCGAGGACAACAGGAGGGTTAATGTGATTTAAAGAGACTCAACATTCCCACATGAGCAGTGTCACAGAGTCCTGCTGAGCTTCATTACAGGACGAGCTGCATTATATTCTCCCATAGAGATAAATACGACTGAATGGCGCCATCTGGTGGCCAAAACACACAACTACAGTCTGAAGCCCAGGAATCTATGAAAGAGTCTTATTTTAGGAGGGGGTCCACAATGTAATAATGTCTGTGTGTGTGTGTGTGTGTGTGTGTGTGTGTGTGTGTGTGTGTGTGTGTGTGTGTGTGTGTGTGTGTGTGTGTGTGTGTGTGTGTGTGTGTGTGTGTGTGTGTGTGTGTGTGTGTGTCTCAGGCGGTGTGTGTGGGGTCGGACAATGTTAAAGCTGCAGTGTGTCAGCTGGAGGACAGGGGGCGCCGTCTGAGCCAACAGCAGCTGCAGCTCCACCAGCTCAGTCAGTCAACTCCTCTCTCCCCTAATATCTGCTTTTATTCATTCATCCTTTCATCTGTTCATCCTTTCATTTTATTATGTTTGAGCTCAAATGTTCCTGTTGGTCTCTGATCAGAGGAGGAGCTGCAACAGAAAGAGGAGGAGGTGCAACAGAAAGAGGAGGAGGTGCAGCAGAAAGAGGAGGAGCTGCAGCAGAAAGAGGAGGAGCTGCAACAGAAAGAGGAGGAGGTGCAGCAGAGAGAGGAGGAGGTGCAGAGAAAACATGAGGAGGTGAAGAAGAAAGAGGAGGAGCTGCAACAGAAAGAGGAGGAGGTGCAGCAGAAAGAGGAGGGGCTAAAACTCAGGAGGGAGGAGGTGCTAAAACTCAGGAGGGAGGAGGTGCAGCAGAGAGAGGAGGTGCAGCAGAGAGAGGAGGTGCAGCAGAGAGAGGAGGTGAGGCAATAAAGAAATAATAATCTGATTTCTGGTTTCCAGCAAAAATGAAATGGAGCTAATTGTTTTGTGTGTGTGTGTGTGTGTGTATGTGTGTGTGTGTGTGTGTGTGTGTGTGTGTGTGTGTGTGTGTGTGTGTGTGTGTGTGGGAGGAGCAGCACAGCAGGGAGGCGTCACAGGAGGAGGACGAGTCTTTCTATCTTTGTACAGCTGGTCTGAGATCAGCGTTCAGCACTGAGGTGAGTCCTGACTGAAACATTAACTTTATTTAAACATCTGAACTTAACGACGTTGAGAGAAGACTCCTCTGAGGGGGGGGGGGAGGGGGGAGGGGGGGGGGGGGGGTCCAGGAGGATCCGGACCAGGAGGATCCGGACCAGGAGCCCAAACCACCTCAGCTGGCTCCATGTGAAGGAGCAGCGGCTCTACTTCTTAGAGTTTAGATTAATCGTCAGTGTGTCTGCAGGAGGAGAGATGGAGGGCCGAGCTGGGGAGAGAACAACTGAGACAACAAGAAGACCGACTGAAGGTAGAAATATTTTAATTTTATAACAAAATGTTAAAAAAAAACCAAAAAACAGATTTACAAAAAGAATCAAACAGAAAATAAACTGAAAGCAGAGATGAGATCCAGTCCATTAATCATCTGTTGATGTGTGTGTGTGTGTGTGTGTGTGTGTGAGTGTGTCTTTGTGTCTGTGTCTGTGTCTCTGTCTGTGTGTGTGTGTGTGTGTGTGTGTGTGTGTGTGTGTGTGTGTGTGTGTGTCTGTGTGTGTGTGTTTCAGGCTCGTCTGCGCTGCAGTTTGTGGGAGCAGCAGGAGAATCTGAAAGTTAAACGTCTGGAGACTGAAGACACTTTACTGGGACTGAAACACAGTCTGGACCAGCTGGACTCACTGCTCACACACACTCACACACACACTACGTAACACACACACACACACACACACACACACACACACACACACACACACTCACACACACTCACACACACACACACACACACACACACACACTCACACACACACTCACACACACTCTGTAATACTCAGATCAGCTGTTCACTGTCACTTCATCATGTTTCTCAGATTAACTCTCCTCTAACTCGATCATGTGACGTCTCACTTCCTGCTCTAATATTTACTCAGTTTGTTTCTGCTGCTCAATAATATGAATCTGACTCCTCTCTGATGATCTTTAGTGAAGCAGACACAGCAGACACACAGGTGAGCTGTAACAGGAAGCTCAGCTCACTGTAATATAGTGTTTAAAGGTGTGTTTGTAAACACAGAGTGATATTAATCTGCTTATTAAACACGTTGACACATTAAACCGGCCTCAGTGATCCTTCACTTCTGAAACTTCTCTAAACGTCAGCCGAGCTCCGACCCGACGTCCAGGTGTGCGACATCACCTCTCTGTCCTCATAGTTACTGTCGCTAGGCAACCGAGCACCTCGGAGCTGCAGCAGCTGCTGTCAACCTGCTGGAGGAGAGACTGAAAGAGAGAGAGAGAGACAGAGGTAAACACACCTGTATTTTTAGGGTTTAACACACCTGTATTTTTAGGGTAAACACACCTGTATTTTTAGGGGTTAACACACCTGTATTTTAGGGTTTAACACACCTGTATTTTTAGGGTAACACACCTGTATTTTAGGGTTTAACACACCTGTATTTTTAGGGTAACACACCTGTATTTTTAGGGTAAACACACCTGTATTTTTGGGGTAACACATCTGTATTTTTAGGGTAACACACCTGTATTTTAGGGTTTAACACACCTGTATTTTTAAGGTAAACACACCTGTATTTTAGGGGTTAACACACCTGTATTTTTAGGGTAACACATCTGTATTTTTAGGGTAACACACCTGTATTTTAGGGTTTAACACACCTGTATTTTTAGGGTAACACACCTGTATTTTTGGGTAAACACACCTGTATTTTTAAGGTAAACACATCTGTATTTTTAGGGTAACACATCTGTATTTTTAGGGTAACACATCTGTATTTTTAGGGTAACACACCTGTATTTTTAGGGTAACACACCTGTATTTTTAAGGTAAACACACCTGTATTTTTAAGGTAAACACACCTGTATTTTTAGGGTTAACACATCTGTATTTTTAGGGTAACACATCTGTATTTTTGGGTAAACACACCTGTATTTTTAGGGTAACACACCTGTATTTTTAAGGTAAACACACCTGTATTTTTAGGGTAACACACCTGTATTTTTAGGGTAACACACCTGTATTTTTAAGGTAAACACACCTGTATTTTTAAGGTAAACACACCTGTATTTTTAGGGTTAACACATCTGTATTTTTAGGGTAACACACCTGTATTTTTAAGGTAAACACACCTGTATTTTTAAGGTAAACACACCTGTATTTTTAGGGTTAACACATCTGTATTTTTAGGGTAACACACCTGTATTTTTAGGGTTTAACACACCTGTATTTTTAGGGTAACACACCTGTATTTTTAGGGTAACACATCTGTATTTTTAAGGTAAACACACCTGTATTTTTAGGGTAACACACCTGTATTTTTAGGGTAACACACCTGTATTTTTAGGGTTAACACATCTGTATTTTTAAGGTAAACACACCTGTATTTTTAGGGTAACACACCTGTATTTTTAGGGTAACACACCTGTATTTTTAGGGTTAACACACCTGTATTTTTAAGGTAAACACACCTGTATTTTTAGGGTTAACACACCTGTATTTTTAGTGTAAACACACCTGTATTTTTAGTGTAAACACACCTGTATTTTAAGGTAAACACACCTGTATTTTTAGGGTTAACACACCTGTATTTTTAGTGTAAACACACCTGTATTTTAAGGTAAACACACCTGTATTTTAAGGTAAACACACCTGTATTTTTAGGGTTAACACACCTGTATTTTTAGGGTTAACACACCTGTATTTTTGGGGGTAAACACACCTGTATTTTTGGGGGTAAACATACCTGTATTTTTGGGGGTAAACACACCTGTATTTTTAGGGTTTAACACACCTGTATTTTTAGGGTAAACACACCTGTATTTTTAGGGTAACACACCTGTATTTTTAGGGTAACACACCTGTATTTTTAGGGTAAACACACCTGTATTTTTAGGGTAACACACCTGTATTTTTAGGGTAACACACCTGTATTTTTAGGGTAACACATCTGTATTTTTAGGGTAACACATCTGTATTTTTAGGGTTAACACACCTGTATTTTTGGGGGTAAACACACCTGTATTTTTAGGGGTAAACACACCTGTATTTTTGGGGGTAAACATACCTGTATTTTTGGGGGTAAACACACCTGTATTTTTAGGGGTAAACACATCTGTATTTTTAGGGTTTAACACACCTGTATTTTTAGGGTAAACACACCTGTATTTTTAGGGTAACACACCTGTATTTTTAGGGTAACACACCTGTATTTTTAGGGTAAACACACCTGTATTTTTAGGGTAACACACCTGTATTTTTAGGGTAACACACCTGTATTTTTAGGGTAACACATCTGTATTTTTAGGGTAACACATCTGTATTTTTAGGGTTTAACACACCTGTATTTTTAGGGTAACACACCTGTATCTTCCCGTGTGAGCAGGAGTCCAGCAGCTGGATGCAGTGCACAGTTTGACTCATCACTTCCTCTTTGACTGAAACACGGAGCTCACAGTCGGAGGAAACATCAACCAGCAACCGCAGCAGGCAACGCAGCAACGTGTCGACCCGAGTCTCCATCCTGCAGACACACACGGGTCAGAACATCAGCAGAACCTCAGAGTGACCAGCAGGGGGCAGCAGATCTGCATCATTACAGCTGCACAGAGTACACCACAGCTCCCAGTAACCCCAAGTAACTCCCAGTAGCTCCCAGTAACTCTTAGTAGCTCCCAGTAATTCCCAGTAGCTCCCAGTAACTCCTAGTAGCTCCCAGTAATTACCAGTAGCTCCCAGTAGCTCCTAGTAGCTCCCAGTAGCTCCCAGTAACTCCTAATAGCTCCCAGTAATTCCCAGTAGCTCCCAGTAACTCCTAGTAACTCCCAGTAATTCCCAGTAGCTCCCAGTAACTCCCAGTAGCTCCCAGTAACCCCCAGTATATAATGTTTGTGTGTGTGTGTATATAATGTGTGTGTGTGTATATAATGTGTGTGTGTGTGTGTATATAATGTGTGTGTGTGTGTGTGTGTGTGTGTATATAATGTATGTGTGTGTGTGTGTGTGTGTGTGTGTGTATGTATGTGTGTATGTATATGTGTGTGTGTGTGTGTGTGTATATAATGTGTGTGTGTGTGTGTGTGTGTGTGTGTGTGTGTGTGTGTGTATATAATGTGTGTGTGTGTGTGTGTGTGTGTGTGTGTGTGTGTATATATATATAATGTGTGTGTATATAATGTGTGTGTGTGTGTGTGTGTGTGTGTGTGTGTGTGTGTGTGTGTGTGTGTATATAATGTGTGTGTGTGTGTGTGTGTGTGTGTGTGTGTGTGTGTGTGTGTGTGTATATATATATAATGTGTGTGTATA
>NC_084973.1:33956972-34016972 GCF_963691925.1 Scomber scombrus
GATTCATAAGATTTCATACAGCTGAAAGAGAAAAAGACAGAAAACTGAGAAAATATACAGAAATTACAACTTTGAGTTCAAAATGTTTCCATCAAATGTTAAATATAATAATTAATGTTGTGAGGTTCATAAATAACAGAGAAGATGTTACTGCAGTAAAATAATCAATACTGCAAAATACAAATACTCCATTACATGTAAAATCCTACTACTGTAAAAGTACTGCAGTATTATGAGTGATGTAGTATGCAGTATTACAGTAAAAGTACTGCAGTATTATAGTGATGTAGTATGCAGTATTACAGTAAAAGTACTGCAGTATTATAGTGATGTAGTATGCAGTATTACAGTAAAAGTACTGCAGTATTATAGTGATGTAGTATGCAGTATTAACAGAGTCAGAAGCATTTCTCTGTTTTACTAGTCCTGTTAATGTGTTGGTTCAAATGTTGAATTGTAGCACTGTTTGTTGCCATTGCCACACCACGTACCTTAACAAACTCCTCTTGCAATTTAAATCCCACCGACTTCCTATTCACTGATTAATTTTATGACCATGTAGATGCTTTAATTAGTATCTTAAGGAATTATTATTCACAGTTCTCCGCAAACAAGCGCATTTTTGTGGCCTAAACATACCAGAAAACTCATGGAACTTTGCACACACATAACATCTGGTAAAAATGGCTAAGTTTCAACGTGATTGGGTGTGGGGACTCCATAGCGAATAATGTGACCACAGTTTTTCTTTGATCTGCATGAAATTTTCAGGACTCGTAGGTCTCATTGGTAAACCAGGAAATTCATTTTGTGGAATTTTTTTACCCAACAGGAAGTCGGCCATGTTGAATGGCATGTGTCCATTTTCATTTTTCCGACACCATTTTGAGGACTTTACGATGTTCACAGAGTAGTGAAACTTGGCATGTAGGTTCCAACTAATGAGTTCTTTCATTTGATACCACATTTAATAATAATAATAATAATAATAATAACTTCGATTTATATAGCGCCTTTCAAGGTACCCAAGGTCGCTTTACAAGAGTGGGAGTAGGGGGGTAGGGGCAGGGTGGGGGTTTAGGGAGGGTAGGCAAGAGAGAAGAGGTGTGTTTTGAGGTGCTTTTGGAACTGTGACAGAGAAGTAGCGGAACGGATAGGAGGGGGCAGGGTGTTCCAAAGGGTAGGGGCAATTGCACAGAAAGCCCTGTCACCAAAGGTCTTGAGTCTGGTGCGGGGAGTGCAGAGTAAGTCCTTGCTGGTGGAGCGCAGGGACCGTGACTGGGTGTACGGGTGGAGGAGGTCGGTGATGTACTTGGGTGCCAGTGAGTGAAGTGATTTGTAGGTGAGGAGGAGGATTTTGTAGCTGATGCGTTGTTTGATTGGCAGCCAGTGGAGTTTCTTGAGGATGGGGGTGATGTGCTGCCAGGGCTTGGTGTGGGTTAACACCCTGGCAGCTGAGTTCTGGACATACTGCAATCTGTCTAGGGCTTTGTTGGGCAGCCCAGACAGGACACCATTGCAGTAGTCCAGACGGGAGGTGACAAATGCATGAATGAGGGTTTCGGTGACTGAGTCGGTGAGTGACGGCCGGAGTCTTGAAATGTTACGGAGGTGAAAGAAGGCAGATTTGGTGATGCTCTGGATGTGGAAACTGAATGAGAGTGTGGGGTCCAGGATGACGCCCAGGTTCCGCACTTTGGGAGATGGGGAGGTGGGACAGCCGTCGATGACCAGGGTGAGGTCTCCAAAGTGTGGCACAACAGCTCAGTAGCGCCCCCTAATGGATGTTCCCATATAGTACGTACTGACAAACTCCAAAACTCACCAAATTCGGCACATTCATCAAGAGTCGCGAATATTGTCTTCTGATATAAGCCCGCCCTTTAAAGTGGCAAGATGGCTCCACAGCCCACCCTGGAACAGTTAAAGTTGAAGGCCTGCCTCGCGACCAGACGCACAAAAAAGCCATTTGGACCCATGCTCTAACTCCAACAGGAAATCAGCCATCTGGAAAAAACTGAATAGCGCCCCCAAACTTTGGGTCGTGTGACCAACAACCTTTTCTGATCTTTATGAAATTTGGAGGAATTATAGGTCTCATTGGTATACCCCAGCATTCATTTTGTTTAATTTTTTGCTCCAACAGAAAGTTGTCGTGCATTTCATGCGTCATTTTTCATTTTTTCCGACACCATTTAGTGGACTTTCCAATGTTCACAGACTTACCAAATTTGGGGTTCAAACTAAGGAGCACTTTAATTTGTAACCACACCTGCTCATGGGCGTGGCACAACAGCTTAGTAGCGCCCCCTAATGCCTTTACCCATTTTGTATGTACTGACACACTCATACACACGCCATATCTTGCACATTCATCAAGAGTCACGAATATCAACTTCTGATATGGGTCTGGGCCTCATAAGTGACAAGATGACTCCACAACGCCCCCTGGAAGCTTTCAAGGTTTAAGCCCCACCTTCCACATTAATATGGAGAAGTGAAATCGATAAGGCCTAGACGCACATAAAAGCCTGTTACAGCCATACCGTAAGTCCAACAGAGAGTCAACCATCTAGGAAAAACCAATGATGCATGGAGATTAAAGGCTGCATATCAAACTAATGGCTCCTTCATCCTTGATCAGGTGCCTGTGATGGCTGTAATTCTGCATTCAAGAACTTCGCTGTTTCAAACCTTTGGAACATCAGATTTACATGAGTTCCACATGGTGTGTTTTGCACATCTAACACATGACTTATGATTGGTGGCTGTGCGTGGCTGTTTTCTAGCTTCACATAGTGGACAAGCCTGTGACTTCGACATGCACTCACAGCACGTATCGCGGTTGCATGGCGGGCAGTGCGATGGCCTGTTGACACTACTTGCAGCTTTAATTATTATTATTATTAGCATCATCCCACAAAGGGTTTGTTGTATTGTTCCTCTGAGACAGTTTGTCATTTAGACCAAATGGTAAACATAACTTATTCTCAATATCTATCCAATCTAACTTGTTATCCTTCAATTTCCAATATTTGGCTAATTTGGCCATTTCAAAAGATATCACATATAGTCTCAGATCAATCAATTCTCTGTTTATACTTTTTGCTGTTAGTTCATTTGTAAACTTCAGATTAATTTTACACACACACACACACACACACACACAGACACACACACACACACACACACACACACACACACACACAGACACGTGACTTCCAGTAAAGCAGAAGGAGGAACAAACAGACAGGAAGTGAAGTTGAAAGTTTTCAGTCAGACGCCATTTCACATCAGAGCAGAAGGAGAAAAACAGTCTGAGGCAGGTGAGTGTTAATATCAGGACTGTAAATAATGATTACTGTCATTATTGATCAATCTGATGATTATTTATCACATTCATTGTTTAGCTGATGAAAGTTTCTCAGTAAAATCTGAAATGACAGAGTTTGAGGTGTTGAAACGTTGTTTCCTGTAGTTGTTTTCCTGGTTTGTGCGTCCTCACAGCGATGTAACGTGACTCACTGCTGCCTCTAAATATCAATCAATCAATCTTTATTTGTATAGCGCCAAATCACAACAAAGTCATTTCAAGGCTCTTTCCACATAGAGCAGGTCTAAACCGAACTCTTCAGGTTTAATTTAAAGAGACCCAACATTCACACATGAGCAGCACGTGGTGACAGTGGAGAGAAAAAAGTAGGTTCATAAGGTTCTATGAGCTGGGAGCAAAGTGTTCTAGTAGGTTCATAATTCATGGTTCATGGAGCTTAATAAAATATCTCTCTCTCGGTTTTAACACTTTGTCCTGATCACGTAGCTCCTGCTGTCTCTGTGGTTTAACAGCTCATCCTGTGCACGTCACTGCTGCTCTCAGACCACAGATCACGTCTCCAACGTGCACAGTGCAGAGGTGTGGGTTTCCACCTTTCTTCTCAGAAATCGCAGTTTAGGAGTGTGGCGAGAAGTGCGAGGGCCTGTTGACACTGCTTGCAGCTTTAATTATTATTATTATTATCATTATTACCACACACACACACACACACAGACACACACACACACACACACACACACACACAGACACACACACACACACACACACACACACAGACACGTGACTTCCAGTAAATGATAAAGAGGAACAAACAGACAGGAAGTGAAGTTGAAAGTATTCAGACGCCATTTCACAGTCAGTAGAGCAGAAGGAGGAAAACAGTCTGAGGCAGGTGAGTGTTAATATCAGGACTGTAAATAATGATTACTGTCATTATTGATCAATCTGATGATTATTTATCACATTCATTGTTTAGTTGATGTCAGTAAAATCTGAAATGACAGAGTTTGAGGTGTTGAAACGTTGTTTCCTGTTGTTGTTTTCCTGGTTTGTGCGTCCTCACAGTGATGTAACGTGACTCACTGCTGCCTCTAAATATCAATCAATCAATCTTTATTTGTATAGCACCAAATCACAACAAAGTCATTTCAAGGCACTTTACACATAGAGCAGGTCTAAACCAAACTCTTTAGGTTTAATTTAAAGAGACTCAACATTCACACATGAGCAGCACTTGGTGACAGTGGCAAGAAAAAACTCCCTTTAAACAGGAAGAAACCTCAGAACCAGAACCAGACTCACAGTGGGAGAACATCTGCCTCGACCGGTTGGAGTAGAGAGGAGAGAGAGGAAGGAGAGGAGAGAGAAGCACATTGAAGGTCCGGGACTGGAATCTGTCACCCAGACGTCTACAGGCCCAGATTACCTGTGAGATGAGAAAGCACAGACAACTCCGGGGAAGAAGTTTAGGTTATTGATGCATTAATAATACATGCATGTTATTGGATATAGATGGATGGATAGAGAGAGAGAGAGAGGAGGAGAGAGGAGCTCAGTGCATCATGGAGGTAGGAGTCCCCCGGCAGTCTAAGCCTATAGCAGCATAAACTAGGAGCTTGCTAACTATAAGCTTTATCAAAAAGGAAAGTTTTAAGCCTACTCTTAAAAGTAGAGAGGGTGTCTGTCCTCCGGACCGAATCTGGGAGATGGTTCCACAGGAGAGGAGCCTGATAACTGAAGGCTCTGCCTCCCATTCTACTTTTAGAGATACTAGGAACCAGCAGTAGGCCTGCGTTCTGGGAGCGCAGTGTTCTGGTAGGTACATAAGGTACTATAAGCTCTTTAAGGTATGATGGAGCCTGACCAGTAAGAGCTTTAAAAGTGAGGAGAAGGATTTTAAATTCTATTCTTGATTTTATGGGAAGCCAATGCAGTGAAGCTAAAATAGGAGTAATGTGATTTCTCTCTCTAGTTTTTGTCAGAACTCGTGCAGCTGCATTCTGGACCAGCTGGAGAGTCTTTAGAGACTTGTTAGGGCAGCCTGATAATAATGAATTGCAATAATCCAGCCTAGAAGTAACAAATGCATGGATTACTTTTTCAGCATCATTTTGAGACAGGATGTGTCTAATTGTTGTAATATTACGCAGATGAAAATAGGCAGACCTTGAAATTTGTTTTATATGGGAATTAAAGGACAGATCCTGGTCAAATATAACTCCTAGGTTCCTTACAGTAGTACTGGAGGCCAAAGTAATGCCATCCAAAGTAGTTATTAGTATTTTATTTCTCTCTCTTTCTATTTTTCTGTACTTTGTTTTTATTATTAGTGGGTTTAATAACAGGAAGTTGCAGATCATCCAGGCCTTTGTCTTCAATGCATATTTGTAGTTTAGTTAACTGGTTGATTGCATTAGCCTTTATTGATAGATATAATTGAGTGTCGTCTGCATAACAATGAAAATGTATTGAGTGTTTCCGAATAATGTTTCCTAAAGGAAGCATATATAAGGAGAATAGTATTAACTAAAGGAAGCATATATAAGGAGAATAGTATTAACTAAAGGAAGCATATATAAGGAGAATAGTATTAACTAAAAGAAGCATATATAAGGAGAATAGTATTAACTAAAGGAAGCATATATAAGGAGAATAGTATTAACTAAAGGAAGCATATATAAGGAGAATAGTATTAACTAAAGGAAGCATATATAAGGAGAATAGTATTGGTCAAAGCACTGAACCCTGAGGAACACCGTGTTTAACTTTTGTTTGCATGGAGGATTTATCATTAACATTTACAAACTGAAATCTATGTGATAAATATGATTTAAACCAGTTTAATGCTGTTCCTTTAATACCAATTAAATGTTCAAGTCTCTTTAACAGGATTTGATGATCAATACTGTCTAAGGCAGCACTAAGATCTAACAGGACGAGGACAGAGAGAAGTCCATTATCTGATGAAGTTAAAAGGTCATTTGTAACTTTTACCAGTGCAGTTTCTGTACTATGATGAGCTCTAAATCCAGACTGAAAATCCTCAAATAATCTGTTATTATGTAAAAAGTTACACAGCTGATTGGGTTAGGGTTAGATATGGGCCTATAGTTAGCTAAAACCTCTGAATCAAGAGTAGGCTTCTTAAGAAGTGGTTTAATGACAGCTACTTTAAAGGACTGTGGTACATATCCTGTCACTAAAGACAGATTGATCATATCTAATAAGGAAGTGCTAACAGAGGGAAGGACTTCCTTAAGCAGCCTAGTTGGAATCGGGTATAAGAGACAGGTTGATGGTTTGGAGGAAGTGATCATTGAGGTTAGTTCTATAAGGTCGACTGGAGAGAAACAGTCTAAATAAATATCAGGTTTAACAGCAGTTTCTGAGTTTCCTATGTTAGAGGATGAATCAGTGTGTATTGAGGGCAGGAGGTGATTAATTGTGTCCCTAATAGTTAAGATTTTATCATTAAAAAAACTCATGAAGTCATCACTACTGAGAGTTAAAGGAATACATGGATCAGTAGTGTTATGACTCTTTGTCAGTTTAGCCAAAGTACTGAAAAGAAACCTTGGACTTTTTTTTTTTTATTCTCCTCTATTAGTGATGAGTAGTAGGCGGCTCTGGTGTTACGGAGGGCCTTCTTATATGTTTTAAGACTGTCTTGCCAGGTTAGGTGAGATTCTTCTAGTTTGGTTAAAACGCCATATTCTTTCTATTTTCTATTTTGAACCACAGAGCTGTTCTCTGTCGTTTAATTACCTTCTTTTTTAAAGGAGCGATGGAGTCCAGAGTTGTTCTCAGTGAGTCTGCAGCGCTATCAACGATACCAGTGGCGGCTGGTGACAAAAATGTTTGGGGGGGCGCAGTTTGATGGTTGGTGGTCCTAGGGTTAGTGTCAAATAAGCCGTAGCACCACTTCATACCGCAGCAAAAAATATATAAATAAGAAAGAAAAACTAATCTAAAAACAACACAACACACTATAATGTCCCCTGGTTTGTCCCATGTATAGTATCTCTGACCCACAGAGAGAGGAATAAAACATTATAACCAGATATGATAAAATGCCCATTTTACTCACATCACCTAAAGATACCAGCAGTTAAAGCAGAGTTACCAATAAGGTAATATGCTTAAAAAGATACACCACCTATATTTTATTTATTGTGTCGTCAGTCCTGATTTCACTGTAATCTGTTAGTTGTTACCTAAACATGACAATAGATGGCGCATTAAGCACTATACACTGCTGTGATTAAACATAACTTATTTAACTTATTTTAATAATGAAATGTACCCAAATCAACTGTAATAGTCAAAATTACTTCCATCATGTCTTATCCTGCATTTATGCATTTTAGTTTTTTACACTTCATAGTTATGTCTTTTATAAAGTATTTTTTAACACTTTACAATATTAATAACAGCAATGCAGCTACTACCTGATCTTTTATATTTCCTGTTGGAGCTGCTGGATGCAGCCACTGACTGAATCTATGTTCCTCTTCTGGAGCTTGGCATAGCAGAGGTCTACATGTGGCCAGATGTGGTGAAACAGCTGCAGAAAGAGCTCAGCAATGCTAAGTCTGCTAAAAACAACTTAGCTCCATGCTATTGTCTCGATGGCTGCAGCTTTCTGTTTGCATTTTTTCAGAGAGATGTTTTAGGTCTCGTTCCCCTGTCGTTGTCCACAACGCTTCGCTGCTGACACTTTGAAACAGCAAACAGATAAAGCAACAAAAGGAATAACTCACACTGCATCCAGCTAGCCAGCTCCGTTTATCATAACAGCAGCAGGAGAAACTCTCAGCTCCTCCATCACCTGCTGCTGCTTTATCCCCTTTCTCTCATCTAGTGAAAGTCTTGTGAAATTATGTTTTTGTAGAGAAATTACAAAATAATCTTCTTTAATTTCCGCGGCTCCACTTTAACGTCATCTCCTGAACCTACCGTCAGCAGGAGTTTGGGTGACAGCAGCTGACGGGAGGGCGTGAATGACAGCCGGAACTGTCCAATCACAGTAGATTAAAAAACATGAAACAACAACAATTCGCTGCCAATAAAAGTGGGCGTGTCCGGGGCGCACTGAGCTGCGCCCCGTGGGAAACGTGACGCAGGCCAATGAGAGAGCAGCTTCAGGTCATGTGCTTGTCAAAAGTTTGAGGGCTTGCATTGACTCCCATTAGGCCGGCGCCCCGCATACAGGAAGTACATATAGAAATGAATAAAATACAATTTGGAATGGATTTATAATGAATGCTGACAGGTGCTGAGAGACTAACAGGCGCATTTTACAAGCTAATACTTTTTATTTCATAATGATTTAGCATTATCTAATTAATTTATATTTAATATGTTTAAGTAGACTTTCTCTAGATTATTGGATTGGGGCGGCGCCCCAGCGCCCCGCATTGACCAGCCGTCACTGAACGATACAGTCAATCTGGGAGGAACTGTAGTCAGAATAAGTCATCTCTGTTGTAAAGACATGGTATTGAGTTCAGTACTGATGGAATTATTTCTTTAAATTTAGTGACAACACCATCAGACAGACATCTAGTAAGAACATGTTTGTCCAATGGTGTAAAGTCCAGTAATAGAAATTCAAATGTTATTAAATAATGGTCTGATAAAGAAGGATTATGATGGAAAACTATTAAATGTTCAACTTCAATATGTCAGAACAAGGTTGAGGGTTATAACAGTGAGTGGGTTCATTCACATTTTGAGAGAAGCCAATTTAATCTCATAATACAATAGAGAGAAGTCACAGTTAAGAAGCACACACATGTTTATCTGAAGTCTGTTTGTTGGATTTAAACCAGAGTCAAAGTTTCTCTTTGTGATGACTAGAAAACACACATGGTTGTAGTTAAAGTCATGTAAACTAATAAGAAGCTACTAAGTTGAGAGGCAGGACTGGGTTTATTATACTGTGTATGTATGTGTGTGTCTCCAGTGTTACTGGTTTACCTCTCAGACTCCAGAAGATGAAGAAAGAGGAGGAAGAGGAGGACGGAGCAGAGTCTGTAATATCCAGCTGTCTGTCTATGAAGAGTGACCGGTCTAAAGAATATCCTCCTCCAGTCTTCAGTAATGAACCTGGACCCTCAGACACAAAGTAAGAGACTGTTTCTACTGTAAACTGACCTGAAGATGATTCAGTTTAATATCATTTGATAATCTACATTACAACAAGTTACATTACAAGTTTTATAATACTGTGATTTCTTTAAATTCAGTGTTGGAATTGGATCTAGTCCCATCACGGGTCACCATTTGTTGGGACTTAGTCTCAACTAGAAATAATGGCCTCGCTACGGAGCAACAAAATGTAAGAACTAGCTGCTCTAAGGAGGGACTGTGTTGATATTAGTTTGTCACCACCAGTGGTAACCAGTAGAGGGGGCTGGTGGTGGAAGATAGCGGACAGAGGCACTTCCTGTGGGGGCTCTGAGAAGTCGGATGAAAATTCAGCATCAGGACAGGAGGGCAGTACACTATAACAATTAAAACTGGCTGTAAAGTTTTCCAGGCTGGATGAGAAAGGCTGTGGACAAGACTTTCATATGATTTATAATTAAGTTTAGGTCTGGGGTTGATTATTAGGTCTGAATTAAAAATCGCAGCAGCTCCACTTCCTCGGCCGGTGTTAAAGATAAGATGTTCCTTCATTAGTCCCACCATGGGGACATTTACAAGGCTGACTTCCTGTTTTCAGCAGGTGGCGCTATGACTAGGAGACAATATTGAAGCATAGATGTGTTCAGGACTGGACTCTTATCATGACACATTTAGTTCAGATCGGAACATGTCTGTTAAAGTTACAGCAGCTTCCTGCTTCATGGCGAATCATCAGAGTTTGGAGTGATGTCACAGTACGGGTGTTTGATGCATCCACCATCACATGATCCCCTGAAAAGACATCTTAGTTTGATTTCTTTTGAATAGATATTGATTACTGTGTCTTTGAATAACTTTGTATCAATTATATGTGTTAAATAATTGTTTCTACAGACAGAGAGCAGAGTCTGTAATATCCAGCTGTCCGTCTATGAAGAGTGACTGCTCTAATGATAGACTTCCTCCAACCTTCAGTAATGAACCTGGACCCTCAGACACAAAGTAAGAGACTGTTTCTACTGTAAACTGACCTGAAGATTATTCAGTGAGACGCTTTCATGAAGGTTGTAGTTTAGATATGAAGGAAAGAAATAATGAAGTAGCTTCCATTCAGCTGTAATCTACAACAGATCTTCATGTTCATGTTAACCAGAGACAGAGACAGGGCTGGTATTGCTGTTTGATTTTCCAGTCAATAAATGTAAAGTAGCAGCAGGTAACCCAGGGTGATATTTACTAAGGATTTACTAACAAGTCAAACTGTGTCTGTCCTTATTTACTAAAGGACTGCAGCAGCAGGTACAATGTTTGGTCTCATGTAATACAGACTGTGTCTTAACGTGTTCCTGTTCAAAGACACTAAATATGGGAGGAGGTCATGTAAATGTATAGAAACAGCCTGCTGCAGCTGATTTATCACTGCAGACTGACCACTGCAGCAGAGGAAACTGAGTCTGATGTTTAACGTTTGGGAAAAGTCAAATGTGTCAAACTGTTGTATCACACTCACACAGAGGGAGAGAGACTATAGCAGAAACAGAGAGAGAGAAACACTAATGAAAAGATGCATTATGAAGATATTTAGCAGAGCTCTCTGTTCAGCAGCACAACACAAAAGAGCAGCAGTCTGTTATTTTTCACTAGTGGACTTTTCTGTTTGGCTCAGTTTCCTCCTGCTTATTGTTCCTGACTTTTAATGTCTCAGAGTAGCTTAAAGGAGCCTGTGGAGTTTTCTTGTTAACAGACTAAAGTCATGTTCACAATGACTTACTTACCAAAACACATTGTGTGTCTCCTTGTGGTCTAACTAATGTGTTGAATCCACTTCCCTCCTCATCAAACATCTATTTTAAATCCTGCATTGTTTACATCCATGTTTACTATCTTACAGTCTTCTTCTTCTTCTCTGCCTTTGCTGGCACATTGTTGTCTCTAATTACTGATGAACTCTTGTGATCTTACTATATATTATTTAATTTCAAACTGAATGTGTTGAATCTCAGAGGCCTGAAGAACAGAAACTGTGTAAGTGTGTAAATACTGACAGTCTGGACTGTTTATGTGGGGAAAGAGCTGCATGCAGCTTGTGAGCTGTCGGTTGGCCTCCACTAAAGTCATGTGACATAAAGAATGTGTTCATGTCCACAGAGAGAGGAAGAGGAAGAGGAGGGCTGGTTCTGTGGAGGAGCAGCTGTCCTGCTGTTCTTTGTGTCAGGACGTCCTGAAGGATCCAGTCTCTACCAGCTGTGGATATTGGTTCTGCAGACAGTGCATCACCTCATACTGGGACCATCATCAGAAGACTACTGATTCATCAAGAGGCCCCTTCTGTCCCAAGTGTAGAAAAAGATCCAGAACCAGACCTGGACTGCAGACAGACAGTCAGACCAGCACTGTACAAAGTAAGACTGAAGATCTGTCTGCTGATGTCTCTGAAAACAGGACAGGAATCTACCTCCTCTATCCTACTGAACATTAACAGTCACACTGATTTCTGTTTCATTCTACCTTTGTTCTTCTCTTTCAGCAGAAAGTGGTCTGCAGGAGGTTTTAGATGAACATCAGATCAGTCTGAGCAGCACATGTGAATGTGTGACTCAAGGAACTGATGAAGCAGGAAGTAAAACCTTCCTCATCAGCATCTTCACTGATGTCCACATCACAGAGGGACAGAGTGAAGAGGTTAATACCCAACATGAGGTGAGGCAGCTTGAAACAGCTTCCAAGATGAAGACCCTCCATGACGCTCCAATCAAGTGTCAGGACATCTTTAAAGTCTTACCTGACCAACAGGTAACTGAAGAGGTTAATACCCAACATGAGGTGTGGCAGCTTGAAACAGCTTCCAAGATGAAGACCCTCCATGACACTCTAACCAAGGATCAGGACATCTGTGAAGTCTTACACAGAGTCAGAGTGGTTCTGATGAACGGCGTCGCTGGCGTTGGAAAAACCTTCTCAGTGCTGAAGTTCACTCTGGACTGGGCACAGTGCTCCAACAACCATGATATCAGTCTGCTGATTCTGTTCTCGTTCAGGTCGCTGAACTTGATCAAAGATGAGCAGTACAGTCTGCTCATGCTGATCCATGTTTTCTATCCAACATTACAGAAGCTCACAGCAGAGAAGCTCGCTGTCTGTAAAGTTCTGTTCATCTTTGACGGCCTGGATGAAAGCAGACTTTCACTGGATTTCAACGACAGTGAGATCGTGTCTGATGTCACACAGAAGTCATCAGTCAGCGTGCTGTTGACAAACCTCATCAACGGGAAGCTGCTTCCCTCGGCTCTCGTCTGGATAACTTCCCGACCTGCAGCAGCCAATCAGATCCCTCCTTCATGTGTGGACAGGGTAACAGAAGTACGAGGCTTCACTGACCCCCAGAAGGAGGAGTACTTCAGGAGGAGATTCAGTGATGAAGAGCAGTCCAGCACAATCATCTCACACATCAAGACATCCAGGAGCCTCCACATCATGTGTCACATCCCAGTCTTCTGCTGGATCACTGCTACAGTTCTGGACCACATGTTGACTACAGACCAGAGAGGAGAGCTGCCCAAGACCCTGACTGACATGTACTCACACTTCCTGCTGGTTCAGACAAAGAGGAAGAAGAACAAGTATGATGAGGGACATGAGACGAGTCCACAGGAGCTGACGGAGGCTGACAGGAACCTTCTTCTGAAGCTGGGGAGGCTTGCGTTTGAACACCTGGAGAAAGGAAACATCATGTTCTACCAAGAAGACCTGGAGCAGTGTGGTCTTGATGTCACAGAGGCCTCGGTGTTATCAGGAGTTTGTACACAGATCCTCAAAAGAGAGAGTGTGATCTTCCAGAAAACAGTCTACAGCTTTGTTCATCTGAGCATTCAGGAGTTTCTGGCTGCAGTCTACATGTACCACTGTTACACCAGCAGGAAGACAGAGGTACTGGAGGACTTCCTGGGAGAAGACTACAGTTACTCATCTCTAGATGACTTCCTGAATGTAGTCATGGAGAAATCACTCAGAAGTGAAAATGGCCACCTGGACCTGTTTGTCCGCTTCCTTCATGGCCTCTCTCTGGAGTCCAACCAGAGTCTCTTAGGAGGCCTGCTGGGTCAGACAGACAACAGTCCACAAACCATCCAGAGAGTCATCAACAACCTGAAGAAGATGAACAGTGAGGATATCTCTCCTGACAGAATCATCAACATCTTCCACTGTCTGATGGAGATGAACGACCGCTCAGTACATCAGGAGATCCAAGAGTTCCTGAAGTCAGAGAACAGATCAGAGGAGGAACTCTCTGAGATCCACTGCTCAGCTCTGGCCTACATGCTGCAGATGTCAGAGGAGGTTCTGGATGAGTTGGACCTGAAGAAATACAAAACATCAGATGAGGGACGACGGAGACTGATCCCAGCTGTGAGGAACTGCAGAAAGGCTGTGTAAGTCCAGATGTGATTAACATTATAAATCAGTGTAGATTAGTAGTTTAGTTCTTCACATTAGAGGTTGTGGTTGAGGTTTTATTACAGCAGCATTTTATCACAACATATATCAGTATTTTACAGTTATCAGTGAATGTAGTAAAGTTATTATTACATGATATATAATCAGAAATCAGACTGATTTTACTCAGCAGGCTTTAAAAAGAGATCTGAATCATCTTTGATTATTAGTTTCATTAGAATACATTGATATTTAATGATGTACAGGTGTAATATTGTCAGGTCATTAGTTTCATTAGTGTTTGTGAACAGTCAGTAAATGTAGCTGCTTATAGATGTGAACCTGACAGCAGCAGGTAGCAAAGAGAGATGATCTTTCTCAACTGGAACTGTTCACTGAGTTGAACTGAGTCTAAATATCCTGCAGTCACATTAAAAATAGTGGACAGTAAAAGTGTTTTTCTAGTCAAGATGTCCTCATGTTAACTTTGTGGAGACAGACATGGGATCAGATCACACAGACACACTGTGCACATTATGGAAGCCTCAATGTAACTCCATGTTCTCTCCTTCATCTGCAAGATTAAATTAAAACAAAGATTAACAGTCTGCAGGTATGAGAGAGAGTGATGAGAATGATTGTTTCATTCAAGCACAGTGAGACCATCAGCTGAACTGGGAGTGTTCTGGTAGCTTACTGGTTAAGATGCTTCCAGTATAACTGCAGCATCCACTGATCTCTCTCCTCTTGTTATAATACTACTAATAATACTAATAGAGTCATCAGGCTGAAGCATCAGCTGGGCTTTGGGCTGGATCACCTTATCAAAGCTGCTCAGTGTCTCCCTCTCTCTTCCACCAGCAACATCTCTTTTCTTTCTTTGCTTCATGTGTTTGTTATTGTCTAGCACACATTTCCCCTCATCCATGCACTTCCCTACACTACTGATTCTACACATTACACATGGAGTTCACATTTACTTTGTTAATAACTTTAATACATTATTTTAGTTTTTGAGATTCAAACATGTGTTCTCCTTGTTAGTCTGAACCTTGATCCAGTTCATGATAATATGTTGTAATATATGTGTCATTACAGACTTACTACCTTTGGACTCTCAGACTCTGAATGTGAAGTTGTGACCTCAGCTGTGAAGTCCAACCCTCATCTGACAGAGCTGCACCTGTGGCTCAACGAACTGTCTGATTCATCAGAGAAGCTTCTGTCTGCTGTACAGGAGAGTCCACACTGTAAACTGAAGACTCTGATGTGAGTTCACTGACTGTAACTTTTTCTCTTTATTTAATTCACATCCTTCACTGTATAATAATAATTATTGATTATTAAATGTGTAGCCGGAACATGTAGTAGAGAATAGTCATCAAATCATCAAACTGATTCAGTAATGTCAGTTATACAACAATATGTAAAGTTAGTAGGGCGGGGCTCGATTAAAAAAAAAAAAAAAAATTTATGTAATTAATTAAAGGCTTTGTAATTAATTAATCGAAATTAATCGCATTTTAATCGCATATAAATATTTGACCTGAGAACAGTGAGAAGTAATTTTTTTCACATGGATTTTTAGTATCATTGAATAATGACTGAATACATAAGCTTCAGCAACACAAATATTGTTTATTTTTGTTCAAGTCCAACAGACCAGTGCAATTTTTGCCATTAAGTGTAGCAATAGCATATTTAGAAATATAGTACATTTCAGAAATTAGCTAGCTACCACACTAGCGTCCATGCTAACTGCTATATGTTTTGCATTGAGGTGATACTTGAGGCTCGATGTGCTGCGGTGATATGTGAATTTCTTGTTGCATAGCTTGAACACAACCATGCTCTTATCCACACTTCCATCCACGGGGCCGACCAAAGCGGTCTCATCAGCTACTTCATGTTCACTGTGGTTTGTTGTTGTCGGAACTACGCTAGTTGGTGCTCCAGTATAATCGGTCCGCCTGAAACTCATCCAGTGAGAAACGTTCCTCGGTGCAAAAATAAGTGTGATTAAAATGCGTCAATTTTTTTAACGCGTTAATTATTGTGTAATTAATTAATCTTAATTAACGCGTTAAAGTCCCGGCCTTAAAAGTTAGCTAACGTTAACCAACATTAGCCTCCGTAAACTACTGGTCATAGAGACTAAACCCCTGAGTGTGTTGAACCGAGCAATGGAGCCTTTTATTTCTCATCAGTTCATGTTTTTATTGTAAAGAGGGAAGTGGTGTTACATGGTGTTGTTCTGAAGTCTTTCTGATATTCTGTTGGTCACAGAAAGAAACTCTCAGCTGTTTTCTGTCTTGTTGGTGTAGAGAAGAGTAGTAGCAGGAAATGCACAGAGGTCTGATCAATATATAAGAGCAGAATGGCAGAATTCAGCCTGTTTAAAGAGATCTGATACACATTAAAGCTCAATGTTATATTTTTAATGCTGATACCCTGATAACATCTTTCTGATGACATCATGTTAAAATAATTCAACCTTATTGGTTTGTTCATTGTGTTTGTGCTCAATCAGTTTTTCAGATTCTCAGAAAAGAAAGTAAACAACTAAACGTCTAAATATTGAATACATTGATATTTAATGATGTACAGGTGTAATATTGTCAGGTCATTAGTTTCATTAGTGTTTGTGAACAGTCAGTAAATGTAGCTGCTTATGGATGTGAACCTGACAGCAGCAGGTAGCAAAGAGAGATGATCTTTATCAACTGGAACTGTTCACTGAGTTGAACTGAGTCTAAATATCCTGCAGTCACATTAAAAATAGTGGACAGTAAAAGTGGTTTTCTAATCAAGATGTCCTCATGTTAACTTTGTGGAGACAGACATGGGATCAGATCACACAGACACACTGTGCACATTATGGAAGCCTCAATGTAACTCCATGTTCTCTCCTTCATCTGCAAGATTAAAGCAAAACAAAGATTAAAAGTCTGCAGGTATGAGAGAGAGTGATGAGAATGATTGTTTCATTCAAGCACAGTGAGACCATCAGCTGAACTGGGAGTGTTCTGGTAGCTTACTGGTTAAGATGCTTCCAGTATAACTGCAGCATCCACTGATCTCTCTCCTCTTGTTATAATACTACTAATAATACTAATAGAGTCATCAGGCTGAAGCATCAGCTGGGCTTTGGGCTGGATCACCTTATCAAAGCTGCTCAGTGTCTCCCTCTCTCTTCCACCAGCAACATCTCTTTTCTTTCTTTGCTTCATGTGTTTGTTATTGTCTAGCACACATTTCCCCTCATCCATGCACTTCCCTACACTACTGATTCTACACATTACACATGGAGTTCACATTTACTTTGTTAATAACTTTAATACATTATTTTAGTTTTTGAGATTCAAACATGTGTTCTCCTTGTTAGTCTGAACCTTGATCCAGTTCATGATAATATGTTGTAATATATGTGTCATTACAGACTTACTGCTGTTGGACTCTCAGACCCTGACTGTGAAGTTGTGACCTCAGCTGTGAAGTCCAACCCTCGTCTGACAGAGCTGCACCTGAGACTCAACAAACTGTCTGATTCATCAGTGAAGCTTCTGTCTGCTGTACAGGAGAGTCCACACTGTAGACTGAAGACTCTGATGTGAGTTCACTGACTGTAACTTTGGTAGATTTTTTTCTTTTTCTTTAACTCACATCCTTCACTGTTTGGTTCATCATTTTCAGGATTATCTTGAATAATAATAATCTAAGAAATGAAACTAAATAATGAGCATGACAGGTTTCTTTATTGCACACTAAGAATAATAAACATGTCAATCATAAGCCCATATAATAGAAACAGAGTTCCATTACCAGCAGCGATGCTAACGGGCATGATGAGTTGAACAGCTACCAATGTGAACTTGTCCAGTCTGCCCTGTTGCATGATGGGCCATAGCCAGCAATGCTAGAGATCAGGACTAACTTGTACTTATTAAACTAGGCAGTAACATACAATGATGATTGAACTCCGAGATGATTGGAAGCTCCAAGGAGCTCAGCAGTGACCAGAGATTAGAGAGCAGCTAAAGAATGGTGAGACTAAACATGAAGCACCAACCACCAGTTATATGCAGAGCTTACCATAGCTGTTAGCTTTACACACCTTTCAACTGTCATTTATTGAGTCTGAAGATCAACGTGCTCCTTCATTTGATACATCTGTAGACCTTGTTAAAGGAGGAATAAAAGAGGTCAATGAATTCATCTTCAGAAGAAAAGGGGTTTCTAAAATCAGACTGTAAATAGTTAGTCCTTCCTTCCTAGAGAATAACTACACACTCTGTCTGTAGATCACCTGTCATCTACATCATATTGTCATAGTCATAATGACAGCGACGCTAAATAAAATACCGTAACCAGTGAAATGACAGTAGAATGCATGCAGCTCAACATAATAACATCAACATTTGACTTTTACTCTGAAATGCTGCTGGTGTTGTAGCCAGCGATGGTGAAGCTGCTGATGCATCAACTTCAACTTATTTATATCACTTTAAACACAATATCATTGGTCCAGAGTCCTTCACACATAACAACACAAAATTAATACAAACACAATAAAAGAATCTGAATGATGCTGCGAGAGCCAACAATGTGATGCTTCTGATGCTTCTATAAATAACATAGAAACACTCTCAGGTTTACAGTAACATAGCTGCTGCTGAACACAGTGAGCTGAATGATGATCTGATGCTACATGTCACACTGATGAAGATGAAGACCTTACCGATGAAGATGAAGTCCTTACCGATGAAGATGTAGTCCTTACCGATGAAGATGTAGTCCTTACCGATGAAGATGAAGTCCTTACCCAATGAAGATGAAGTCCTTACCGATGAAGATGAAGTCCTTACCGATGAAGATGAAGTCCTTACCGATGAAGATGTAGTCCTTACCGATGAAGATGAAGTACTTACCGATGAAGATGAAGTCCTTACCGATGAAGATGAAGTCCTTACCGATGAAGATGTAGTCCTTAATGATGAAGATGAAGTCCTTACCGATGAAGATGAAGTCCTTACCGATGAAGATGAAGTCCTTACCAATGAAGATGTAGTCCTTACTGATGAAGATGAAGTCCTTACCGATGAATATGAAGTCCTTACCGATGAAGATGTAGTCCTTACTGATGAAGATGAAGTCCTTACTGATTAAGATGTAGTCCTTAATGATGAAGATGAAGTCCTTACTGATGAAGATGAAGTCCTTACTGATTAAGATGTAGTCCTTAATGATGAAGATGAAGTCCTTACCGATGAAGATGAAGTCCTTACCGATGAAGATGAAGTCCTTAATGATGAAGATGAAGTCCTTACTGATGAATGAAAGGAAACTAAAGTGAAAGACGAATCATGAAAATAAGTGTTAGCTGTCCAGAATCATCAGTATCAGAGGAGCATGGTCAGCTCTGTACAAATGTTAGACATAAAATAAACTCTAACAGTGATGTTTACTATTTAGACTAGCAGCTACGTACATGCAGCACTAGCTAGGAAGCTTACTGCTGAATCACTGGAACCCAAATGCAAAGTTACTTTATGAAAAGCACTTGTGATAGATGTTACCTGTGAGCAAAGAAAGATGCTTACTTACTTACTGGACATCTTTAGAGTGGCCATGTTTCATGAACATTGATGAAGAAACAAAACAGAGCGAGGAAGCATCTTCTCTCAGAGAAGATCTTTGGCTGGACGCAGACTGCGGCTCACTGAACCAGGCACCTGAATCAACCTTAATTAGGACAGCTGATCTAATCTGTGTGGGACTTGACTTTTGAACAAAGGCTAGGTAAAACTATTGCTGCTTGAAGAGAGGAAGTTAAAGTGATGCAGACAGCAACGGAGCTACAATATCTAGATAGAAATCCAAGTACTAGGCTACTAATATTTGCACACACATGTTCCCACAGCAGCAGAGAGCAGTCACGCTGACTGAACACTGCTTCAATGAACAGGCTACAACTGATAAACATGCAGTGAGTACAACAGCAGACTGAGCTGGTTGACAAAGCCTGATACTTGACATTTCTCCCAAGAGTCAACTACTTGAATCTGAATCATCCTGATATGCAGCAGCTCTGAAAGCTCTGAGCAGAGAGGGAGAAACATTAAAAAAGACAGCTGCAATATGATAGGCTGACAAAGAAGGTGTGTCAGCGTGCTATTGGTTAGATGTGAGCAGGTGATGTGAACAGCTGACGTCTTAATTGATGCCCCACAAATGACAGAAAGGAAATGATGAGCTGTGAGAAAGATCAGAATGACTGAGGGATGAGAAATAAAACTATAGATGTGAGCATGTAAAAAAGATGTTCTTCCTGTCTGAACTTTCTCTGAGCTTCATTTTACATGAACCACTGATGTGAAGAACAAATGATCATCAGAATAATGAGCCTCAAACTGTTTCATCATCAAATGCATGAAGTAAATATAAAGTGTCCTCTTTCATGATAACATATGTTGTAATATATGTGTCATTACAGACTTTTTTACTGTGAACTCTCAGAGACTCACTGTGAAGTTTTGGCCTCAGCTCTGAAGTCCAACCCTCATCTGACACATCTGAACCTGAGTTGGAACAAACTGTTCGATTCATCAGTGAAGCGTCTGTCTGCTGGACTGGAGAGTCCAAACTGTAGACTGGAGACTCTGATGTGAGTTCACTGACTGTAGCTTTGGTAGATTTTTTTCTATTTATTAATTCAAATTCTTCAGTGAAGTTTCAAATGTTAGGTTCATATTTTTCAGGATTAGCTGAACACAAATCTCTAGAATGTAAATGTTTTCAGGAATTTAAAATCCAGTCTTGTTGTGAGTAAAAATGACTTCCAGAGTTGAAACTAATATGAGGCTTCAGCAGTCTGAGTTCCACATATCAAGTAAGTATGTTTGTGTTTCTTCAGTGTTTCCTTGCTGAGCTGCAGTGGAGGGATCCAAACTCAAAGAGGGAATTTAGTTCTAAATATTATGTTTCAAACTGATCAAGTTTACTTGATGAAGGAGAAATATTTCTTTATTATTATTATTTAATGTTTTAATGAATAATGTCTGATCATTGATATTGATGCTTCAGAACACACACACACACACACACACACACACACACACACACACAGACACACACACACACACACACACACACACACACACACATTTTCTAAACTTCTACATTTAAATCTTCTTCAGCTCTGAACAGATTATGAAACATTTCATCATTTCAAACATGAACTTTGTTTTCTAAACTGACTTCATTTATTCTTTATTCAGATTGGAGCGCTGCAGTTTGTCAAAGATCAGCTGTGATTATCTGGCCTCAGCTCTGAAGTCCAACTCCTCCCATCTCAGAGAGCTGAATCTGAGAGGAAATGACCTGAAGGATTCAGACATGAAGCAGCTGATTGATCTTCAGCAGAGTCCAGACTGCAGGCTGGAGACTCTGAGGTCAGTAGAGAGTTGGAGTCAGTCTGTGCTGGTTTCAGCAGTTTAGTATTAAACACAGTCAGTATCAAAGCAAAGATCCAGTATTTCCTGGTGAACCTCCAACCTTCTCAGTGCTGCTTTCCTCAGTGAAGCTGTGAGAGGAGAATTGTGACAGGCTTCAGGATTGGACAGAAAGACAGAGAGAGAGAGAACAGTCAGCCAATCAGATGAGCCAGAAGCTTGTTGCCATCATGTGTTTGAGTTGATGTGAAGACGACTGTTGTTGTTGTGTTGATGTCTGCAGGAAATAAAGCTGGATTACAGCTGACAGCCTTACAAGATGTATAGAGACAGTGGTCCTCATCATCAAACTGTCACACCATCAAATCTGATCTAAAAGTGTTTGTTCTCTCATTTCAACACTAAACTATTGATCAGTTCATCTTTGTCAGAGCTCTAAGATCAATCTGACTGCAGCCTGCAAATCACTGGCTCTGATTTCACACAAGCATCATTACGTTTAGTAACCATGTGGTCTTTATACAGACCAGAACCTCTGCTGAAGTCCAGGAATCACAGCAGCTGTTTAGCTGAGAGCTCTGACTGATTGTCATGTGATGATTTAACAGCAGGAAACATCTTCAAATCCCACAGAGACTCTGTAGCTTTAAACTTTGATAAGAGTTGACATGTATCAGCAGTAAATCCATCAGTAAACTGATGAGTGAATGTCTCTGTTTCTGCAGTAATGATGTGTTCATGACTCTCAGCACTTTATTTCCTCTGTGTACTTGAGTGAAATCTGAAGAGGAAACACACTTGATAGTAAAAGTGTGTGCAGGTGTGTGAGCTTGGAGCTCAGTGTGTTCACTCCAACACGTTAACATGAGAGCTGAAAGGAAGCAAGCTACGCTGCACAGCTGTTCCACTTCTGGTCTGAACAGGACTGAAGTCCCTGCTGCTCTTTATACTGGATGTGCTGCATCACTGACTGACAGCTGATGAAGTGAGTCTCACTAAACACTCATTTATCTCCTCTGTTCTTTCTTCTTCTCTCATCAGATGGAAGGATTGGCAGTGATCTCTGTCAGAGTGAGAGTGAACATCCAGGAGTGTTGAGAGAGGATCAGCTGGATCCTGATGATCCATCTGGAGTCTGGATCTGGATTTTGTCGTCTTCACTTAAGTCTCTTAACTGTTACAAACTGAACAGTTATCTCTGGATTTAGCTGAAGTCACTTTACAGATTTGTTCTACATGAGCTGTTTGATGTAAATAAAGATAAAAACAGGTGTTATAAGTCAGACTGTGAGCCTGGGCTCATATTTATCAAGCGTCTCAGAATCACACTGAGAGTTAACGAGGACTAAAACTAATGAATGAAGCAGAAGAGAATTGACTGTGACTTTCAGCAGGAGAAGGATTACTGCTGGGAGAGAGTGAGACGTCGCTGTTTTACCACAGTCAGAGCAGCAGAGTAGAAATAATGATGACGTGTTGTAGTTTTCTCACAGTCTCAGCTGGAAATATTAAACAGTGGTCATTTGGTATATTATGTGTATAGACAGGTAACCAGGCAGGTAACTTACCAAGCTAATGGAACAAAACTATGTGTGTAAATATTAAAGTTGTGTATTTATTTAAATGATGTTGTGTAGAAACATCATGTGTTCTCCTCTTCATCACACAGTCAGTCTCACATATGATTCTGTTTCTGTCCAAACAATCTTTTAATAAGCTCACAGTCATCAAACGTTCCCAAACATCTGTCCTCTCAGGGAATATCTCTGCCTGAACTCTCCTGCAGCTCCTAAATATCGGCACACACAGGAATCATTCACCACGTTTGGAAAGTTATAAAACTCTTTTCCTCCTAAAAGTAGGAGCAGAGATGTGTCACTCTGATCATTTTTGGACAGTTAGGAGTGATTTCCTGCTCTGAGACGCTTGATAAATACGAGCCCAGATGTGACAGATGTGACAGATTTAATGTTCACTCATTTCATTCAGTTCAATTCTGAAATCATTTCTCATTGGTCAGAAAACCTGCATGCAGGTCCAATCATATCCTGGTTCTGTTGATAACAACATCAAGCCTGTGCTGAGACACTTTGTATTGTTTGATTCCAGTCTAAGTTTTGATGATCATATCAGCAGCTGGTCCAGTCCTGTTTTCACCATTAAAACATATTAAAATAATCTCTATAAAACTAACACAGAACACTGCTGTCACACTTTAACTCCAACCAGGAACACAGAGATCATATTGTTAAAGTAATGAAACATCAGATGCTTGTTTATCAGCTGTCAGGAGGAAAATGAACAAGTTGAAATAAGTGAGAGTGAAACTAGTCTGGAGGGAATCTGAGCCTGTTCAAACATTAGTGCCTTAATTAGTATTTCAGCTTCACAGTTGATCAGAAGTTGTTTCCTTTATATTTTGATGAGCATTTCTTTTCTTATTGTAATGATGATGGAGTTTCCTATGAGAGGTTATAAGTGTCTATATGTATATCTGTCATAGACTGGGCACAATGTATTTACATCAGTATGTGAACATATTTACTGTGTGATGGTTTTAAGATGACTTGATGTGTGTTTAGTTATTCATAATGATTGTTTTCATTGTTTTCATTCTTTATTTTTATATGAAAGTTCATGTGTAGAGTGATTAATATGATGGGGGGGGGGGTAACAGAATGGATGGTTTATCATGTATAAGGTCATATTTTCCTTGTTGTGGTTATTTGGCTGTAATCATATGAGCTGATATGTTTGACCAATCACAGATCATCTCTTTGTTCCCTCTAGAATAGATGAGGTTTGTTGTTTGCTCATTAAGACCAGCTGATGTCTGTGTTCTGTCTCCTTATTCAACAATAATACGTTTTTATCTTCAACCCAGCAGTGTTTACTGTTTTATTCTATATGTGTGTTTTTTCAGACCGTCTCCATGACAACATGACTCCATTTCTATCATCACTGGTTAGCTGTTTGTTTTAGGACTGATTTAAAGATGTGATTGATGACTTTTAAAGGCTCCAGATGATATTTCAGAGTCTCAGTGTGTAAATATTAAATGTTTCCAGCTTTTATATGTAGAAATATGTTCAAATGAACAGTTTATATCTCTATAACTGTATAATGTAAACTTGTAGGTGAGATCATGTGATCCAGTTCTATCCAATCACATCATTTCCATGTAGTTTTCTACATTAGTGCAGCATCTTGCATGTGAGGTAGACTCATCCTCAGGTGGCTGATCCTCCTCCTCTCTGCCTGCTGACACCAGCTGGATGCACTTAGCTCATTGCAGCTTAATTGCAGACTCATGGTGCAAAATGATATCAGTGATTCTCCAGGAGACAAACTTCTATCTTCACTGAAGCTGCTGTCTGCTTCTACACTGAGTGTTGTTGAGATGGTGCTGGACTGAAATCATCTCCAGTGACTGTAAGTGGAGCTCCACTCTCTTCCAGCTGGAAGTCTGCAGTGTTCTCGTCTCACAGGTAATCTGGTCTGTAGACGTCCTGATGACTGATTCCAGTCCTGGACCTTCAATGTGCTTCTCTCTCCTTCCTCTCTCTCTCTCTGTCTCTCTCTCTCTCTCTCTGTCTCTCTCTCTCTCTCTCTCCTTCCTCTCTCTCCTCTCCTTCCTCTCTCTCTCTCTCTGTCTCTCTCTCTCTCTCTCTCTCCTTCCTCTCTCTCTCTCTCTCTCTCTCTCTCTCTCTCTCTTGATTTGAAAGATTTGATCACTTTTAAATGCTCCAGATGACATTTCAGAGTCTCAGTCTGTAAATATTAAATGTATCCAGCTTTTATATGTGTGAGAGGTCAATTAGTATTTAAAGACCCCCCCCCAAATTTATTTTGCTATCCTTCCTCTTTCCTCTCCTCTCTCTCTCTCTCTCTCTCTCTCTCTCAGCTTAATTTGCATAATGTTATTCTCTTCTGCTCATATCTATGCAGGAAATATCTATGACCCAAAATGTTTTCCAGGATACATTATTTGTGATTTTGTCTTATATACAGTATTGGTTGAGTCATGTTCTTTGCAGCCTCTGCCACCAGGTGGTGCTGTTGAGTCATAAGAAAGGAGTTGTGAAAGAGAGGAAGAAAACTGTTGTTTTGTACATTGTTTTTTGTTTTTTGTCTTGTTTGTATGTCCATGTTTGTTGTGCTTTTGTTATATCTGTCTTACGTTGTAATGTATTCTGTTTGTCTTTATGATGGGATCAATTATTTGTTTCTTTTTCTAATGTTTTTGCTGTGTTGTATTTTCCTCAGGACCCCCTCGAAAACGAGATGGTACATCTCAAGGGGTTTGCTGTTTATTGTGATTTGTACATTGCAGTAGAGATAACACATCAGGGTTTTTTAAAAGCAGAGGAAATGTACTGCTGGACTGTAAATGTGAACATTTTCTGCCTTAACTTGTTGTGAAGAGTGAAAATAAAGACACTAAAGACACTTTTGACTGAGTCCTTGGCCGCCAGCCAGGAGAAAAGTTCATCAGTTGATCAGTAAGGGAGGTCAGCCTGATGAGTCGTCTTACACCAACCTCATTAGATAGAGAACAGGCTCCACAAAGGTCACGGTGAGTGAGAAGTTATAGAGGCTGTGATAAGGGCCATCAGGCTTAAAGCTGAGGGACATGCTCGAAATAAAGACTGATTTGATCCTGTCTCAGTTAAAGACAATATCAAAGGGACATTATAAATCAGACCTGCACCAAAACCTGATCAGTGTTTCTCCAGAACCCAACGAGTCAGCATAAGATTTTCTGTTCAGAGCTATCACACTAAAAGGCAGATTGCTCTTTACATCCAAGGAGAGAGAGTCTGAGGAACACTACAGCACCGATCTAGTAAAATAATAAGTTCCTGAGGTCAATGAGTACACAACTGTTTAAGATAATATCAAATTCCAGTTCAAATCTTTTGTTGATAACCTAGATGTGACAAATGAAACTCTGATTGAAAAAGTAAATGAAGCATCTAACCTGGAGATTGAGAGACTTAATAAGTTATGGTTTAACACTCAAGGTGGTCTTGATGCAGACAACCAGCAACACCTGGGACACTGCACAGAGCTCCTCCTCATCCCAGAGAATACAACCATTGAAGAACACTAAAGAGCTCCCCAAGGAAAAAGTAAAGACAACTAACCCAAAACCTGAGCCTGAGGTGTATAATCTGGTTGGAGAACTTCAGACCAAGGTAGCTTCAATGAGACAAATGGTTCTCTCCTCTATGAGAACTGTCACAGCCCAGCTCAGGTAAATTTAATCAAAACAAAGTCATCAAAATTAACAAAAAACACCAGATAGGTAGGATAAGTCTGTAAAGTCAGTCATGTGGGAAGTGGATGAGTGAGCGTGTGGTGTGTTGGTGTTGTATGGTGAAAGTAAAACAACCAAAGAAACAAAGCAGGAATGTGTCTGAGAGTAGAGCGAGGTCTGGACTGGCATCTTTTGGCTTTTATACCTGGAGCAAACCGGGCCCAGGTGTGTCCCATCCTGCTGATCAGGAACCTGCAGACCAATCACAGCAATGGTAAGAGCAGCAAACAGAGGGGCCGTCACAGTACCGACAAACCCCAGAACTTCAAGCAAGTGGCAGAGTGTACCAGGACCACGTTTCCAGAGGATGCAGAGGTCCTCACCAGGTGCAGGGAAGCTGCTAGTTGCTTTTAAGGGCCTGGTAGTGACCCAACCATGACAGTCAGAGTCCAACCACTGCTTCTGTTTGCAGGAAGAAGGCCCAGACAGAAGGTTACAGACATGTACAGATTGTTCTGCTACAGTCTGTTGCTCCAAGGTATGTCAGAAACACCAATGACAAGACCACAAACCCCTTTGTAGAGCAGTCAGACTAGATGAGCAACACTTAGCTGAGGAAGAGGTACAGAGGAACAGGTTACCAGAGATTGGCAAAGTCCATTACCTAACAGCAAGACAAGGAAAACAAACTCATCCAACTGATAGGGAAATGCAAAATGGTGAATGTACCAGTGATAATGTGTCAGTGACAGTACCGTCTCATTCATTTATTTCCCTCATGTTTTTCCAGACAGCTGTTGGTTGTTTTCTTCAGGATGTAATATTTGATATGACTGTACTGCAGTGTTTTCACTCTATTATTGAGATGTATTTATGAGACATACTGTATATTTATGTATTATGTGTTTTATAATAATAATAATAATAATAATGCATTTTATTTAAAGGCGCCTTACAAGGCTCATAAAACACAACAACAGTACATCAAACAATATAAATCAGGTAACATTTAGTGCAAACATAAAGAATAAATATGAATGTGACTATAAAGCATCAATACAATAAATAAACAACAACGTGATGCATAGTTAGTGTGAGACAGAGTATGCAGCTCTGAATAGGTGCGTTTTCAGGCGGGATTTAAAGGTGGAAACAGAGTCAGAAGTGTGAATATCTGGTGGGAGAGAGTTCCTGAGGCGGGGGGGCAGATCGGCTGAAGGGTCTGGACCCCATGATGGTAGTTAAGTTGGCAGATGGGGCAGAGAGCTGGTTGGCGGAGGAGGATCGGAGAGTTGGGGAAGGTGTGTAGATGTGAATCAGTTCAGAGAGATATGATGGTGCCAGGTTGTGAAGGATCTTGTAAGTGAGGAGTAGGATCTTAAAGTCAATGCGGGATTTGATAGGGAGACAATGAAGGAGTGATGTGTTCAATAGAGGGAGTTCTGGTTATGATACGGGCGGCAGCGTTTATGTTGTCTGTCTGTAATCATCTTTAAAACATGTCAACATTGCTACAACCTAGTCCAACATCAGTGGTCAGACAATCAGACAGGCTGTAAACAAGCCAACCGTTCAGCCAGATTATCTGAAAACAAGAGTGAGTGCACCTACAGTAAGTATGAAAAGTCAATCAATGGACAGACAGGCTACTCATTTTATAGGTTTCCTTTATATTCTCTTTCCGTGATGTTCAATCTGGAGGTTTGTTTAACACCTGTATGACCACCTGACACTCGTGTTCATGCCCTGGATCCTTTCAGCAGTGTCACTGAGCTCCAAGATCTCAACTTTTAACTTCACGAATAAAATAGTATTATTACTAATAGGAACAGCAGCCAGAACAGTAAAACTAAGACCCAGTTTGTATAAAACCAGAATTTCTCTTTAGCATCTGTTTTCTTTAGCATTTGTTAGCATCTGTTCTTAATCCATTTTGACACTTAATATTGAGCTTTGTACTGATAGTAACGGATTTAATAGAGAAAGCTGTTAATATGAGTATTTTGTATTTATATGTACTTGGAGAATAAATACAATTCTGATCTTGCTCCAGAAAGGAGAACTGTCAGAGAGGAGATGAGAGGACAGATGGGTCCTCCTACTGAGTGATATTTCCTCTAAAGTGCATAGTTTCAATGGCTGACTTTCAGCAGAGCAGATAAAACCCTGCTATCCTGGCTTAAAGAGCTTTTTCATTTCAATGAGATTTAGTCTTTTCAACCACTCAAAGCGCTTTACACTAAAACTCATTCACCCAATTCAAACACATTCCTACACTGATGGCAGGAGCTACCACGCAGGGTGCCAACCTGCACATCAGGTGGAAATTAACCATTTACACACATTCATACACCGTTGGCACAGCAACGGGAGCAATTTGGGGCCGCCAACATTTTTCTTTCCAGCTATTAAAAATTTATACTGTCTGTTAATGTTTGACTTTTGTTTCCGGGTTTTTCGTTCCAGAGTTCAGAGCTGCTGTTCTGTGATCAGATTTCCTTAAAGAAGACTTCAGGTTAAAGATGAATACAGAGAGTTGAGACCTTAAAAAGCTCCTGCTGTCAGTTCCATGTTTGTTCTTCTTCTGGTTGGTTTCCTGCTTGAAGCTGCTGATTCATTTCACCTTCACTCATCAGCTTGATTCAGATGATTTTCAGCATCTAAAGGTAACGTAACCAACGGTTTCATCATGTTTGTGTCAGCAGCTGTTAAAATGATCTGATAACAGTACAGATGGAAGTTATACTGATGACTTATGATCATTTGTTGATGCATTGATGGAATGAACTAAACTACAGAAGAAATAAGAAAAGATGAAATTCAGCCTCTTCAGATGTTTAATTCTGTGGTTCATGTTGAGACTTAATGACGTCTGTTAATTGTCTAATCAGAGTCTTTATGTGTATTCAGTAAATGATTGTTTGAAGCCGTCATGGCTCTGAGTGTAACATGTACAGTCAGGACTGTTTTTAGACAAAGACGAGCTGGTTGTTTAGCAGCTGGAAGACACCAAAGAGGAGGAAATATTTAATATTAATGTCAGACGTCCACACAGAGACTTGAAAAAATGAGAAAAAATTAATTGTCCCGTTAGTTTTTCTTAAAGTTCACATTTCGCACTCTATGACTGACACAGCCCAGTCTCTGCAAGGCAGCAGATCAGATGGGTTGTACCATCTAAATGAGTTCTACCCCAGCCCCCAGGAGTTGGGACCATATAAAACATCTTTTCCAAATAGTTTCCTCAAGTAGAGGTAGCCTGCTGTAGCCACGATAAGCATCAGTGAGGATGGATGGACGGAAGAGGCCAGGAGGGGCTGAAACAGGTTGAGAAAAGGAGCGCATTGGAGGAGGATGCTGCCAAATATGCCAAGCATAGAGACATTTTTTCAAGAGGACAGACACAAGTGGCAACTGATAAAGACAAATTCCCTATAGGTCTAATGATTTAGCAACATATTTAGGCTAATAACACACGGTAGTAAAGTAAAATATCAAATCAATTAAAATATTAGCCTATATGTATAGCCTAAATATGAAAAATATTCAGAGTTGGCAAATATCATATGAAGAAGAAAATAGACATCATTAAAAACTTAAGCTTGATCTGTGTAAGCAGTAAAATAAACCCACTGTTTTTGTAGCCTCTGAGCAGCAGATAAACCAGACCCCTGAAAAAGATGATGAACACGAAATTAGCAATGAGGAGGCCAACACTGCAGAGGGAACAGGTAGACAGGATAACAGAGTAAACCATATGAATTAAAGTTCTTAATGCATTACAATAAAATGATAGAATTGAATAATAGGTTAAAGATGTTTACTCAATAGTTGCTATAAGCGGCCATGACATACAGTGTCTATGCCCTTCTGTCATTTGTTGAAAAATTGTACAAATAAAAACTACAGGATAGTGAGAGCTGGGCCAGTCTGAAAAGTGGCCCCACTCCGGCCCTGGACATTCCTGTAGTTACAGTCACATTGATTTTACACGTTAACTAAATAAAATGATAAAAAAAAATAAGACCGTTAGTTCTGTTGAGTGTTGCTCAGTAAAAGTGAACTATGTTGTTTAAATACATTTCACATGAACACTCTCATTCTCTCAATGCTTCATTTTTCACTGTAGATGATGTTTATCATCAAGGTTCAAAGTTCTGTTTATTCAACCATATAATCTTCTGATATAACATCCTTATTGTCTAACACTGACTAGACATGGCAGGATAAGATTGATATCATAAATATAACTGATAACTTTTATCTACAGTGATATTTATTTTTATAGCATCAGAGTCTTTATGTGTATTCAGTAAATGATTGTTTGAAGCCGTCATGGCTCTGAGTGTAACATGTACAGTCAGGACTGTTTTTAGACAAAGACGAGCTGGTTGTTCAGCAGCTGGAAGACACCAAAGAGGAGGAAATATTTTATAATTAACATGAGCAACATGAGTTTCCAGTGAAATCTGTCAGATTGTTTCTTGTCCTCACAGAGAGTCTTGGCAGGTTCCTCCTGTGTGTTTGGAGCTGAACTGTGCTGCAAGTTTCACTGCTTTAATATCATCTTGATGCTTTTGGACTTTGACTGTGAAGTTATGAGAGTGTGACAGCGTCCTCAGATTGATGATGAAGGACTGATGAAGGAGAATCAGCATCTCTCTGTGTTTCCTCTACAGGTGAAGGTAGAACCACTCTGTGACCACATGTGGATCTGAATTCACCTGGTGAGTATTTTCTTCTTTCTGACACACAGCTGGATGAACATATTTGCATGTCATCAGTTTTTAAACACAAGTGAACTATAACTTGCTGCATATGAGCTCTGTAGTGGACAAAGGGTTAGAGTAAAGACTTATTATGGCTCCATCTGGTGGTGGAATGAATAATGACAGTGTGATAGACAGCAATTCAGACCTGTGTGATGTGCAGCTGGTTGTAATGAATGAGCATGTTGTTGTGTTTGTGTGAAGGTGTTTCTCTGCTATGGATCAGTGTGAGGACAGAGAGGAGGGAGTCCCTCCCTCTAAAAGCTCTCTGTGTGGGGAACATGACAGCCAGACCAAAGCTCAGAGGTGAGATGAGGATCTCTAACTGTCCATCACTGTTCTCCACTCACATCACTCCACCATCATTATTCACACTCAAACATCTGTGTGTGATGTGTTGAAGAACAAACAAGCAGCACAGTATACACAATACAGCTTCTCTGGATCAGTTACTAAGAGGAAGAGGAGCCTCTGTGTTGTTGATAATCATATTTCTAACTACTCTGGTCTACTGTAATACTTTGATAGCAGCCAAACCTGCTCTGCTGTCACAAAGAGCTCAAAGATAAATAACTTTCCATCATTAGACTGTTTTATTTGTGTGTGTAAATGTCAAATGACAGAAAGTAGATATAAGTATGAAATGACAGAACCAAAACATTTAAGCTCTTTTGTTTTTGGTGTCTTGTAGAAATGTTGTTACAGGATTGGATCATACTGAGGGACTGAGTATTTATAACATCTGGACTATAGTCCTTCTTCTAGGAGAACCAGTCAACATACTGTAGTACTAGTACTGTAGTAGAAACCTGCTTTAATCACTGATATATGTTCTGGTTACAATAAGACTGGTATATATATTATTACTGATAAAGAACCAAATAAAAAGAGGTTTTCTTGTAGTTTGTGTATATTGAGGGGAGGAGTTGGACAGGAAGTGTGACAGTTGTTGATGTCAGAGGAACATTGGTGACCCAGTCTGAGTGTTACAGTATTATGATCATTATTTCACTGTCAGAGGGTTTAGTTTAGTCTCCCTGTGGACTGTAGCTGCACATTTATCTGTTTGACTTCATCTGTTAACACAGAACACACCTTTACTGCTAAATAAGTGTTTTTACTACAGTGAGGAAGTGTTCAAGATTCAAGATTCAAGACAACTTTATTAATCCCTTGGAGGGCAATTCATTTGAAAGCTTGCACCACAACATACTCGTACACATAAATAACAACATCAAAAACACAGAAGAAAGAAGAAGAGTTGGCAGCTGTGTGCAAAAGTGCAAAAATCTGTGTGCAAAGTCAGCAGGCCCTAGTCCAATGAATAGTTCATTGAGCGGTAGCCTATTGTACAGTTTGTGTCTGTTTGTACCAAACAGCAGACCAACAGTCACAAAACTTCACAAAGATCATAAATGACAGTCATGTGACTTCTAATAAAGAAGAAGGGAGGAGCAGACAGGTAGGGAGTAAAGGTGAAAGTCTGTTCAGACGCCATTTCACAGTCATCAGAGCAGAAGGAGGAAAACAGTCTGAGGCAGGTGAGTGTTAATATCAGGACTGTAAATAATGATTACTGTCATTATTGATCAATCTGATGATTATTTATCACATTAATTGTTTAGTTGATTAAAGTGTGTCAGTAAAATATAAAATGACAGAGTTTGAGGTGTTGAAACGTTGTTTCCTGGTTTGTGCTGCCTCTAATAAGAAGCTACTAAGTTGAGAGGCAGGACTGGGTTTATTATACTGTGTATGTGTGTGTGTCTCCAGTGTTACTGGTTTACCTCTCAGACTCCAGAAGATGAAGAAAGAGGAGGAAGAGGAGGAAGAGGAGGACGGAGCAGAGTCTGTAATATCCAGCTGTCCGTCTATGAAGAGTGACTGGTCCAATGAAGAACCTCCAACCTTCAGTAATGAACCTGGACCCTCAGACACAAAGTAAGAGACTGTTTCTACTGTAAACTGACCTGAAGATGATTCACTTTAATTTCATTTGATAATCTACATTACAACGCTATTCTTTAACAATTTGGTGTGGTTTATTTTATTCACTCACTGATCTTTCTATTATTTGAGCATTGACTGCATTATTTCTTCCATTTAATGGAAACAGTGCTTGATTGTTGTTCTGACATATGCATTAGTTGCTTGAACCAATATTTCACACAGGTTAAGTAGCAGAGGACAGATATGAACATAACTGCTGTCATTATAACATCATGACCATGTGATGTATTTTATGTTAAATCTGTTCTTTAAAACAAATAATGATGTGTGTTAAACATTTGTTGTTTCTACAGACAGAGAGCAGAGTCTGTAATATCCAGCTGTCTGTCTATGAAGAGTGACTGGTCCAATGAAGAACCTCCAGACTTCAGTAATGAACCTGGACCCTCAGACACAAAGTAAGAGACTGTTTCTACTGTAAACTGACCTGAAGATGATTCAGTTTAATTTCATTTGATCTACATTATAACAATATTTATTGTATAATACTGTGAGGGATTTTTAAGTCATAAATCCTTTTGTTGTTTGAGCATTGACTGTAACCTATCACGTATCACCTGTATGAAAGCTGCTTTATATTAAAAAAATTATAACATTATCGGCTGCTACAGCGTCTCCAACTCGAAATTAAAAGGGGGAACACATCAATCCCATTCTCACCTCCACACACTTACTTCCTGTAAAGTACAGAATTTATTTCTAATTACTAACAGTTGTTTATAACGCCTTGAATGGATTCGCTCCCCTGTATTTAACAGAACTCCTGTCCCCCGTACCACACTGGCAGATAACTAAGGTCACCTGACCAGGGACTCCTGTCTGTCCACAGATGCAGGACTAAGTGCTATGGGGACAGGGCCTTCTCCATTGCTTCACCTAAATTATGGAACTCTCCTCCTCCCCCCATTAATTTCTCTCCCATCATTTAAATTTTAAAGAAAAACCTTAAAACGTACTTGTACTCCCTTTAACTGCGTTTAACTGTCAACTGTATGTATTTTATGACCATATATCTTTCTTCCAGCAGACCATCACACGTTTTCTCCCATTAATACACAATTATTCACACAGTTCTGCACTTCTTGGATCTTAATATCATCATCTTCTTATAGATGTTAGTGCCGTTTCTGAAAAGATCATATTTCTACCATTATAAACGTTGGTGACTTACTTATACATTATATTATAATATATTACAGTATATATATTATACATATTATACATATTATTATTATTATTATTATTATTATTATTATTTTCTCTGTTCAGCAGCACAACACAAAAGAGCAGCAGTCTGTTATTTTTCACTAGTGGACTTTTCTGTTTGGCTCAGTTTCATCCTGCTTATTTTTCCTGACTTTTAATGTCTCAGAGTAGCTTAAAGGAGCCTGTGGAGTTTTCTTGTTAACAGACTAAAGTCATGTTCACAATGACTTACTTACCAAAACACATTGTGTGTCTCCTTGTGGTCTAACTAATGTGTTGAATCCACTTCCCTCCTCATCAAACATCTATTTTAAATCCTGCATTGTTTACATCCATGTTTACTAGCTTACAGTCTTCTTCTTCTTCTTCTCTGCCTCTGCTGGCACATTGTTGTCTCTGTCTAATTACTGATGAACTCTTGTGATTGTAGTTTATATTATTTAATTTCAAATTGAATGTTTTGAATCTCAGAGTCTGAAGAACAGAAACTGTGTAAGTGTGTAAATACTGACAGTCTGGACTGTTTATGTGGGGAAAGAGCTGCATGCAGCTTGTGAGCTGTCGGTTGGCCTCCACTAATGTCATGTGACATAAAGAATGTGTTCATGTCCACAGAGAGAGGAAGAGGAGGGCTGGGTCTGTGGAGGAGCAGCTGTCCTGCTGTTCTTTGTGTCAGGACGTCCTGAAGGATCCAGTCTCTACCAGCTGTGGATACTGGTTCTGCAGACAGTGCATCATCTCATACTGGGACCAGTCTGCTTCATCAGGAGACTCCTCCTGTCCCCAGTGTAGAAAAAGATCCAGAACCAGACCTGGACTGCAGACAGACAGTCAGACCAGCACTGTACAAAGTAAGACTGAAGATCTGTCTGCTGATGTCATCATCTCTGAAAACAGGAATCTACCTCCTCTATCCTACTGAACATTAACAGTCACACTGATTTCTGTTTCATTCTACCTTTTTTCTTCTCTTTCAGCAGAAAGTGGTCTGCAGGAGGTTATAGATGAACATCAGATCAGTCTGAGCAGCACATGTGAATGTGTGACTCAAGGAACTGATGAAGCAGGAAGTGAAATCCTCCTCATCAGCATCTTCACTGAGGTCCACATCACAGAGGGACAGAGTGAAGAGGTTAATACCCAACATGAGGTGAGGCAGCTTGAAACAGCTTCCAAGATGAAGACCCTCCATGACGCTCCAATCAAGTGTCAGGACATCTTTAAAATCTTACCTGACCAACAGGTAACTGAAGAGGTTAATACCCAACATGAGGTGAGGCAACTTGAAACAGCTTCCAAGATGAAGACCCTCCATGACGCTCCAATCAAGGATCAGGACATCTGTGAAGCCTTACACAGAGTCAGAGTGGTTCTGATGAACGGCATCGCTGGCGTTGGAAAAACCTTCTCAGTGCTGAAGTTCACTCTGGACTGGGCACAGCGCTCCAACAACCAAGATATCAGTCTGCTGATTCTGTTCTCGTTCAGGGCGCTGAACTTGATCAAAGATGAGCAGTACAGTCTGCTCATGCTGATCCATGTTTTCTATCCAACATTACAGAAGCTCACAGCAGAGAAGCTCGCTGTCTGTAAAGTTTTGTTCATCTTTGACGGCCTGGATGAAAGCAGACTTTCACTGGATTTCAACAACATTGAGGTCGTGTCTGATGTCACACAGAAGTCATCAGTCAGCGTGCTGCTGACAAACCTCATCAAGGGGAAGCTGCTTCCCTCGGCTCTCGTCTGGATAACTTCCCGACCTGCAGCAGCCAATCAGATCCCTCCTTCATGTGTGGACAGGGTAACAGAAGTACGAGGCTTCACTGACGCCCAGAAGGAGGAGTACTTCAGGAAAAGATTCAGTGATGAAGAGCAGTCCAGCACAATCATCTCACACATCAAGACATCCAGGATTCTCCACATCATGTGTCACATCCCAGTCTTCTGCTGGATCACTGCTACAGTTCTGGAACACATGTTGACTCCAGACCAGAGAGGAGAGCTGCCCAAGACCCTGACTGACATGTACTCACACTTCCTGCTGGTTCAGACAAAGATGAAGAAGAACAAGTATGATAAAGGACATGAGACGAGTCCACAGGAGCTGACGGAGGCTGACGGGAACCTTCTTCTGAAGCTGGGGAGGCTGGCGTTTGAACAACTGCAGAAAGGAAACATCATGTTCTACCAAGAAGACCTGGAGCAGTGTGGTCTTGATGTCACAGAGGCCTCAGTGTTATCAGGAGTTTGTACACAGATCTTCAAAAGAGAGAGTGTGATCTTCCAGAAAACAGTCTACAGCTTTGTTCATCTGAGCGTTCAGGAGTTTCTGGCTGCAGTCTACATGTACCACTGTTACACCAGCAGCAACACAAAGGTACTGGAGGGTTTCCTGGGAAACAAACTGAGTGACTCATCTCTGGATGACTTCCTGCAGGCAGCCATGGAGAAATCTCTCAAAAGTGAAAATGGCCACCTGGACCTGTTTGTCCGCTTCCTTCATGGCCTCTCTCTGGAGTCCAACCAGAGTCTCTTAGGAGGCCTGCTGGGTCAGACAGACAACAGTCCAGAAATCATCCAGAGAGTCATCAACAACCTGAAGGAGATGAACACATGGGATATCTCTCCTGACAGAATCATCAACATCTTCCACTGTCTGATGGAGATGGACGACCGCTCAGTACATCAGGAGATCCAAGAGTTCCTGAAGTCAGAGAACAGATCAGAGAAGAAACTCTCTGAGATCCACTGCTCAGCTCTGGTCTACATGCTGCAGATGTCAGAGGAGGTTCTGGATGAGTTTAACCTGAAGAAGTACAACACAACATGGGAGGGACGACGGAGACTGATCCCAGCTGTGAGGAACTTCAGAAAGGCTCAGTAAGTCCAGATGTGATTAACATTATGAATCAGTGTAGATTAGTAGTTTAGTTCTTTAATATAAATAATATAAAATTCTTATTAGTGCCACGGGTTCTAAGCTCCGAGGCACTCCCTCTACAGCAGTAAAGCTGTAGAAGGCCCCGAGGCATCTATTAATCTTACAATCTAAACACACACACACACACACACACACACACACACACACAAACAGTAAGATATGTAGTTAATCACAGCTTATTTTTTTATTATTAGTGCCACGGGTGCTAAGCTCCGAGGCATCTATTAATCTTGCTCGTACTTATTCTTCTTCTTTTTCTTCTTCTTCTTATTATTCTTCCGCCAAATTTCGGCGCGCAACTCCTCCCACAGTTTTCAGAAAACCCTGACAATATATACATCAAAACGTGCGGCTCGATCTGGAAAGAGGTGCTATTATTTCGATTGTTGAAATTCCAATTTTTCCCAAAGTTATTCCCAAAAAACTGGGCTTTTTTTTAAACCCACAAAATTTCACCTTTTTTCGGAGTCACCTAGCTCTCTCATACCTGCAGGTAGAAATGTGATTCAAACTTTAAAACGGAGGAAAACTTGTGCTCTCTCCTCTCCTGTTTTTACATAACTTTTCAAACTATGAGCAGTCAAACGAGGAGTGGAAATCACTTTTTCTTCAAAGTTAGAGTGGAAGCGTCAGTTAGCTTCAGTGCGAGAAGCAGTAAAAAATAAACGTAATGTTTATTTTTAGCCTGTTCATAATTTTTATGGACAGGATTTCTAGGCGCAGCCAGGGCGTTGAGGGGTTCCGGTTTGGTGACCTCAGGATTGGGTCACTGCTTTTTGCAGACGATGTGGTCCTGCTGGCTTCATCAGACCGTGACCCCAAACTCTCAATGGATCGGTTCGCCGCCGAGTGTGAAGTGGCCAGGATGAGAATCAGCACCTCCAAATCCGAGTCCATGGTCCTCAGCCGGAAAAGGGTGGAGTGCACCCTCCGGGTCGGGGATGAGATCCTGCCCCAAGTGGAGGAGTTCAAGTACCTCGGGATCTTGTTCACGAGTGAGGGAAGGATGGAGCGGGAGATCGACAGGCGGATCGGTGCGGCGTCTGCAGTAATGCGGGCTCTGCATAGTTCCATCGTGGTGAAGAGGGAGCTGAGTCGATCTTCGTTCCTACCCTCACCTATGGTCATGAGCTTTGGGTAGTGACCGAAAGAACGAGATCGCGGGTACAAGCGGCCGAAATGAGCTTCCTCCGCAGGGTGGCGGGGCTCTCCCTTAGAGATAGGGTGAGAAGCTCGGTCATCCGGGAGGAGCTCGGAGTAGACCCGCTGCTCCTCCGCATCGAGAAGAGCCAGATGAGGTGGCTTGGGCATGTAATTAGGATGCGTCCCGGACGCCCCCCGGGTGAGGTGTTCAGGGCACGTCCCACCGGTAGGAGACCCCGGGGAAGACCCAGGACACGCTGGAGAGCCTGGGAACGCCTCGGGATCCCCCGGGAAGAGCTGGACGAAGTGGCAGGGGAGAGGGAAGTCTGGGTTTCCCTGCTTAGGCTGCTGTCCCCGCGACCCGACCCCGGATAAGCGGAAAGAAGATGGATGGATGAATGGATGGATTTATTTTTAGCTCGAGCTCACGGCCAAACCGTAAAAAGGAGACACATAATTTTTTGTCAAAATGTAGACATAGGTGTTGGGATTAATAAAATGTGACATTGACAGGCGGGGTCTGCACAAAATGTAGACGGGGGGGCGGAGACCGGCGGCAATACCTGTCTCGCTCCCCATTGACCCTAATGTAATCGTCTTTTTTTTCAAAAGAATCTCACTCTGTCTTCGCACTGAGTTTACGCGCTCATTTTAAGGAATATCTGAATAAAATAAACATAGTCAGAATCTGCCGGCTTCTGTGTCTCTCACTGTGTTTTCGGTTTTTGGACAGGAGTTAGGGTTTTCTCACAGTTTACAATTGTTCAATTTGCATCCATGTTTAGGGTAGGGGTGGTGACTTTGATTGACAGGTGCCAGTCGGTAGGGGGCGGGGCTTCAGCGAACTCGGCGGGATTTCACATATATTTTTTTAATCATTCACATTTGGCAGGGTGGTTAACAACACACTTTTCTGTGGTATGCCAAACTCAGAACACATTTATTCTTACTTTACACGGACTTTAATTAGTTTAAATAAATATTATCTATGCTTAAATATGATGAACATTTACTTAATATTTCAGGGATGTTAATTTGAGAATAAAGTACATTACACTTGATACTGACTAGTAAGATGTACTTAATACTCAAACCAGAATATGATCAGGGTGACTTTTGAACACTGGAAATAAATCGTGTACTCGTTCCGGCAGCAGCCCTGTGGCACACAAAATTTCCCTGGAATTTTTGTAGTTATAGTTACTTGTTTATAGCTGAAATAAAATTCTGTTATATTTAGTCTCAGATGTGTAAATAATTTTAATCTCTCAGTTGGTTGTTTATAGCTGTTAAGTTAATGAACAGTTATTCTATTTATTTAGTTATTATTAGTTTTTATTGGATTTTACAGTTTTTTCTTCTATTTCTCTTCCTTTGGGTTTTGGAGGCTTCATTCAAACCTGGTGAAAGACATGAAGGACTTTAGAGGTTGTGGTTGAGGTTTTATTACAGCAGCATTTTATCACAACATATATCAGTATTTTACAGTTATCAGTGAATGCAGTAAAGTTATTATTACATGATATATAATCAGACATACAGGTATGTCTGATGATGTACAGGTGTAATATTGTCAGGTCATTAGTTTCATTAGTGTTTGTGAACAGTCAGTAAATGTAGCTGCTTATGGATGTGAACCTGACAGCAGCAAGTAGCAAAGAGAGATGATCTTTCTCAACTGGAACTGTTCACTGAGCTGAACTGAGTCTAAATATCCTGCAGTCACATTAAAAATAGTGATCAGTAAAAGTGGTTTTCTAATCAAGATGTCCTCATGTTAACTTTGTGGAGACAGACATGGGATCAGATCACACAGACACACTGTGCACATTATAGAAGCCTCAATGTAACTCCATGTTCTATCCTTCATCTGCAAAATTGAAGCAAAACAAAGATTAAAAGTCTGCAGGTATGAGAGAGAGAGTGATGAGAATGATTGTTTCATTCAAGCACAGTGAGACAGCATCAGCTGAACTGGGAGTGTTCTGGTAGCTTACTGGTCTGTGCTTTGATTCTGGTGGTGGACCTTTGTTGCATGTCATTCTCTGTCTCTCTCTTGTTTCCTGTTTATCTCTCAACTGTCCATTAAAGGAATAAAATGTCTCAGAAAAAAAAGATTAGAAATGTAAATAAAGATGATCTGAACCACTGATGTGAAGATCAAATGTTCATCAAAATAGTGAATGTCAAACTGTTTCATCAAATGCATGAAGTAAATATAAAGTGTCCTCTTTCATGATAACATATGTTGTAATATATGTGTCATTACAGACTTTCTGACTGTGAACTTTCAGAGACTCACTGTGAAGTTTTGGCCTCAGCTCTGAAGTCCAACCCTCATCTGACAGATCTGGACCTGAGTGAGAACAAACTGTCTGTTTCATCAGTGAAGCGTCTGTCTGCTGGACTGAAGAGTCCAAACTGTAGACTGGAGACTCTGATGTGAGTTCACTGACTGTAGCTTTGATAGATTTTTTTCTATTTATTAAATTTAAATCCTTCAGTGAAGTTTCAAATGTTTGTTCATAATTTTCAGGTTTTGCTGAACACAAATGTGTAGAATGTAAATGTTTTCAGGAATTTAAAATACACAGTCTTGTTGTGAGTAAAAATTAGTTTAATCTAATATGAGGCTTCAGCAGTCTGAGTTCCACATATCAAGTAAGTATGTTTGTGTTTCTTCAGTGTTTCCTTGCTGAGCTGCAGTGGAAGGATCCAAACACAAAGAGGGAATTTAGAAAGAGTTTAGAGGTTGTGGTTGAGGTTTTATTACAGCAGTATTTCATCACAACATATATCAGTATTTTACAGTTATCAGTGAATGCAGTAAAGTTATTATTACATGATATATAATCAGATATACAGGTAATACCTGATTTTACTCAGCAGGCTATAAAATATGATGTGAATCATTTTTATCTGTTTCTGAATTGCTCTGTATTTATTCTATTAGTAACAACCTGTAAACAGTTTTCATGCCTTTACAGCACTTTGTAAACTAGTGTTTGAAACGTATAGACGAAGGATTATAATAAGTATTGTTATTAATTATTAAATGTTATTTAAATGTGTGAGTGTGTTGAACCAAGCAATGGTGACTAACTTTTTATTGTAAAGAGGGAAGTGGTGTTACATGGTGTTGTTTTGAAGTCTTTCTGATGATGTCCATTAAAGGAATAAAATGCCTCAGAAAACAAAGATTTCAAATATCAAAAAAGATAATCTGAACCACTGATGTGACGATCAAATGTAGTGAATGTCAAACTGTTTCATCATCAAATGCATGAAGTAAATATAAAGTGTCCTCTTTCATGATGAATATGTTTTAATATATGTGTCATTACAGACTTTATAACTGTGGACTCTCAAAGACTTACTGTGAAGATTTGGCCTCAGCTCTGAAGTCCAACTCCTCCCATCTGACACATCTGAACCTGAGTGGAAACAATCTGTATGATCCAGGAGTGAAGCGTCTGTCTGCTGGACTGGAGAGTCCAAACTGTAGGCTGAAGACTCTGATGTGAGTTCACTGACTGTAGCTTTGGGAGATTTTTTTCTATTCAGCTGTTTGAAGTTTACATTTTCTAAACTTCTACATTTAAACCTTCTTCAGCTCTGTACAGATTATGAACTTTGTTTTCTAAACTGACTTCATTTATTCTTTATTCAGATTGGAGCACTGCAGTTTGTCAAAGATCAGCTGTGATTATCTGGTCTCAGCCCTGAAGTCCAACTCCTCCCATCTCAGAGAGCTGGATCTGAGAGAAAACAAGCTGCAGGATTCAGACATGAAGCAGCTGATTGATCTTCAGCAGAGTCCAGACTGCAGACTGGAGACTCTGAGGTCAGTAGAGAGTTGGAGTCAGTCTGTGCTGGTTTCAGCAGTTTAGTATTAAACACAGTCAGTATCAAAGCAAAGATCCAGTAGTTCCTGGTGAACCTCCAACCTTTTCAGTGCTGCTTTTCCTCAGTGAAGCTGTGAGAGGAGAATGGTGACAGGCCTCAGGATTGGACAGAAAGACAGAGAGAGAGAGAACAGTCAGCCAATCAGATGAGCCAGAAGCTTGTTGCGATCATGTGTTTGAGTTGATATGAAGATGACTGTTGTTGTTGTGTTGATGTCTGCAGGAAATAAAGCTGGATTACAGCTGACAGCCTTACAAGATGTATAGAGACAGTGGTCCTTATCATCAAACTGTCACAGAGTTTGTTCTCTCATTTCAACACTAAACTATTGATCAGTTCATCTTTGTCAGAGCTCTAAGATCAGTCTGACTGCAGCCTGCAAATCACTGGCTCTGATTTCACACAAGCATCATTACGTTTAGTAACCATGTGGTCTTTATACAGACCAGAACCTCTGCTGAAGTCCAGGAATCACAGCAGCTGTTTAGCTGAGAGCTCTGACTGATTGTCATGTGATGATTTAACAGCAGGAAACATCTTCAAATCCCACAGAGACTCTGTAGCTTTAAACTTTGATAAGAGTTGACATGTATCAGCAGTAAATCCATCAGTAAACTGATGAGTGAATGTCTCTGTTTCTGCAGTAATGATGTGTTCATGACTCTAATCACTTTATTTCCTCTGTGGACTTGAGTGAAATCTGCAGAGGAAACACACTGGATAGTAAAAGTGTGTGCAGGTGTGTGAGCTTGGAGCTCAGTGTGTTCACTCCAACACGTTAACATGAGAGCTGAAAGGAAGCAAGCTACGCTGCACAGCTGTTCCACTTCTGGTCTGAACAGGACTGAAGTCCCTGCTGCTCTTTATACTGGATGTGCTGCATCACTGACTGACAGCTGATGAAGTGAATCTCACTAAACACTCATTTATCTCCTCTGTTCTTTCTTCTTCTCTCATCAGATGGAAGGATTGATCTCTGTCAGAGTGAGAGTGAACATCCAGGAGTGTTGAGAGAGGATCAGCTGGATCCTGATGATCCAGCTGGAGTCTGGATTTGGATTTTATCGTCTTCACTTAAGTCTCTTAACTGACTCCAAACTGCACAGTTATCTCTGGATTTTGTTGAAATCAGCTTTTAGCCCTTTTAATAAGCTCACAGTCATCAAGCGTTCCCAAACATCTGTCCTCTCAGGGAATATCTCTGCCTGAACTCTCCTGCAGCTCCTAAATATCAGCACACACAGGAATCATTCACCAAGTTTGGAAAGTTGAACAAACTCTTTTCCTCCTAAAAGTAGGAGCAGAGATGTGTCACTCTGATCATTTTTTGACAGTTAGGAGTGATTTCCTGCTCTGAGACGCTTGATAAATACGAGCCCAGATGTGACAGATTTAATGTTCACTCATTTCATTCAGTTCAATTCTGAAATAATTTCTCATTGGTCAGAAAACCTGCATGCAGGTCAAATCATATCCTGGTTCTGTTGATAACAACATCAAGCCTGTGCTGAGACACTTTGTATTGTTTGATTCCAGTCTAAGTTTTGATGATCATATCAGCAGCTGGTCCAGTCCTGTTTTCACCATTAAAACACCCAAAATGTGTTCCAGGATACATTATGTGTGATTTTGTCTTATATGCAGTATTGTTTGAGTCATGTACTGTGCAGCCTCAGCCACCAGGTGGTGCTGTTGAGTCATAAGAAAGGAGTTGTAAAAGAGAAGAAGAAAACTGTTGTGTTTTGTACATGTACATTGTTTTTTGTCTTGTTTGTATGTCCATGTTTGTTGTGCTTTTGTTATATTTGTCTTATGTTGTAATGTATTCTGTTTGTCCTCATGATGTGATCAATTATTTGTTTTTGTTTTTTTTCTAATGTTTTTGCTGTGTTGTATTTTGTTCAGATGATACATGTCAAGAGGGTTATCCTAATGAACAATTTCAACAACATTGCAGTAGAGAGAACATTACTTTTTTTTAACAGCAGAAGAAATGTACTGCTGGACTGTAAATGTGAACATTTTTTGCTTTATCTTGTTGTGAAAAGTGAAAATAAAGACACTGTAAAGACACTTTTGACTGAGTCGCCAGCCAGGAGAAAAGGTACAGAGGAACAGGTTACCAGAGATTGGCAAAGTCCATTACCTAACAGCAAGACAAGGAAAACAAACTCATCCAACTGATAGGGAAATGCAAAATGGTGAATGTACCAGTGATAATGTATCAGTGACAGTACCGTCTCATTCATTTTATTTCCCTCATGTTTATCCAGACAGCTGCTGGTTGTTTTCTTCAGGATGTAATATTTGATATGACTGTACTGCAGTGTTTTCACTCTATTATTGTGATGTATTTATGAGACATACTGTATATTTATGTGTTATATGTTTTATGTTGTTTGTCTGTAATCATCTGTGTTGCTGCCACTCTGAGCCAGGACTCTCTTAAAGACCTTTTTAATTTCAATGAGATTTAAATAGTTTAGTGTTGGGGGGAGCTGTGGATCAGGAGGTAGAGCGGTCGTCAACCAGTTGTACAATCGGTGGTTCGATTCCTGGCTCCTCCAGTCCACATGTCCATGTTTCCTGTGGCAAGATACTTAACCCCAAATTGCTCCCGTTGCTATGCCAACAGTGTATTAATGGTTAGTTTCCTCCTGAATGAATGAATGGGTGAATGAGACTTGTCATAACGACTAGAAAGGTATACAAGTACAGTCCATTTACCATAATGTTTGTCTACAGTGATTGGAGGACACACATGTTATAATAATAAAGACACAAAAAACTATTTACTTGTCCTGTTTTGCACATGTGACAAACATCAGACTTTATGATCCAGCTGATAAAGTTTTATACTGTCTGTTAATGTTTGACTTTTGTTCTGGGTTTTTGGTTCCAGAGTTCAGAGCTGCTGTTTTGTGATCAGATTTCCTTAAAGAAGACTTCAGGTTAAAGATGAATACAGAGAGTTGAGACCTTAAAAAGCTCCTGCTGTCAGTTCCATATTTGTTCTTCTTCTGGTTGGTTTCCTGCTTGAAGCTGCTGATTCATTTCACCTTCACTCATCAGCTTGATTCAGATGATTTTCAGCATCTAAAGGTAACATAACCAACGGTTTCATCATGTTTGTGTCAGCAGCTGTTAAAATGATCTGATAACAGTACAGATGGAAGTTATACTGATGACTTATGTTCATTTGTTGAAGCATTGATGGAATGAACTAAACTACAGAAGAAATAAGAAAAGATGAAATTCAGCCTCTTCAGATGTTTAATTCTGTGGTTCATGTTGAGACTTAATGACGTCTGTTAATTGTCTAATCAGTCTTTTTCTCTGGTTATTTTAAGTAAGAATACAGAGGATCATAATATGGAGCTCTGACCTCTAGTTCAATGAAGATTTACATGAATATGAAGATGAACTGTGTGCATCAATAGATCAGACTCATGTGTTTGGTCATTACTGTCGTGACTTTACAGTCATTTCAAATAGAAACCCCAAATATACAGACCAGCACACAGCTGTTACTGGGAGTTAAAGGGTTAATGTACAGTCACATTGATTTTTACATGTAACTAAATAAAATGATAAAAATAAGACAGTTAGTTCTGTTGAGTGTTGCTCAGTAACAATGAACTATGTTGTTTAAATAAATGATTTGAAGTCAGTTCATTTATTGATCATAAAACAGTAAAAATCTGCTATAATTACATTAGCAACAGTATCACTAGCTCCAATTGGAAGATTGATGGTTTATGAATGAGAATTAATGGTTAGCTTCCCTCTGATGTGTCAGTTAGTTTTTCCAAAAGCTTTTCTTGTGTGTTGCATTAATGTCCTTGTTAGAGAAGTTAGAAGACAGTATGGAGTCTCCTCCTTCATCACCTTTAAACTGCTGCACATTTTAATCAGCAGTGTCACTCAGTCAGTGAGGGACATTCACTGTCCACAGTCCAGCACAATGCAGCCTGCTTACTGATGAACTGTAATAAAAAGTCATAAATATGTTACAGTCAGATATCTCTGACAATGTTTTAGTCTCAGAAATAGTGAAATCATCTTTTCATTGATGATATTCAGTTATTTAACCAGCTGAGAGCTGCAGCAACATGTTTCTACTGTAGCTCTGCATTTACTGTTTAGTTTCACACATTTTACATGAACACTCTCATTCTCTCAATGCTTCATATTTCACTGTAGATGATGTTTAACATCAAGGTTCAAAGTTCTGTTTATTCAACCATATAATCTTCTGATATAACATCCTTATTGTCTAACACTGACTAGACATGGCAGGATAAGATTGATGTCATAAATATAACTGATAACTTTGATCTACAGTGATATTTATTTTTATAGCATCAGAGTCTTTATGTATATTCAGTAAATGATTGTTTGAAGCCGTCATGGCTCTGAGTGTGACATGTACAGTCAGGACTGTTTTTAGACAAAGACGAGCTGGTTGTTCAGCAGCTGGAAGACACCAAAGAGGAAGAAATATTTTATAATTAACATGAGCAACATGAGTTTCCAGTGAAATCTGTCAGATTGTTTCATGTCCTCACAGAGAGTCTTGGCAGGTTCCTCCTGTGTGTTTGGAGCTGAACTCTGCTGCAAGCTTCACTGCTTTAATATCATCTTGATGCTTTTGGACTTTGACTGTGAAGTTATGAGAGTGTGACAGCGTCCTCTGATTGATGATGAAGGACTGATGGAGGAGAATTAGCTTCTCTCTGTGTTTCCTCTACAGGTGAAGGTAGAACCACTCTGTGACCACATGTGGATCTGAATTCACCTGGTGAGTATTTTCTTCTTTCTGACACACAGCTGGATGAACATATTTGCATGTCATCAGTTTTTAAACACAAGTGAACTATAACTTGCTGCATATGAGCTCTGTAGTGGACAAAGGGTTAGAGTAAAGACTTATTATGGCTCCATCTGGTGGTGGAATGAATAATGACAGTGTGATAGACAGCAATTCAGACCTGTGTGATGTGCAGCTGGTTGTAATGAATGAGCATGTTGTTGTGTTTGTGTGAAGGTGTTTCTCTGCTATGGATCAGTGTGAGGACAGAGAGGAGGGAGTCCCTCCCTCTAAAAGCTCTCTGTGTGGGGAACATGACAGCCAGACCAAAGCTCAGAGGTGAGATGAGGATCTCTAACTGTCCATCACTGTTCTCCACTCACATCACTCCACCATCATTATTCACACTCAAACATCTGTGTGTGTTGTGTTGAAGAACAAACGAGCAGCACAGACCAGACTCTGATGAGCTCAGTCGGGTGTCTGTCAAGAATCTGCAGACGCTATTTGAACCAAAGAAGTTCAACGATGGACATAAATCTGCTGGTCAGAGGTAAGAACGATCCATCATGTTGAGGTCTGAAAACTCTTCATACAATCATCAGAATCACAGAGTGAACTTGCTGAGTTTATTGATGCTTCTTAGAAAAGTTTGTCTGGTCTCCCTGTGGACTGTAGCTGCACATTTATCTGTTTGACTTCATCTGTTAACACAGAACACACCTTTACTGGAAAGGAAGAGTATCATGAGCAGACCAACAGTCACAAAACTTCACAAAGATCATAAATGACAGTCATGTGACTTCTAATAAAGAAGAATGGAGGAGCAGACAGGTAGGGAGTAAAGGTGAAAGTTTGTACAGTCATCAGAGCAGAAGGAGGAAAACAGTCTGAGGCAGGACTGTAAATAATGATTACTGTCATTATTGTTCAATCTGATGATTATTTTTCACATTAATTGTTTAGTTGATTAAAGTGTGTCAGAAAAATTGAGGTGAGTTTGAGGTGTTGAAACGTTGTTTCCTGTTGTTGTTTTCCTGGTTTGTGCGTCCTCACAGCGATGTAACGTGACTCACTGCTGCCTCTAAATAGAGAGAAGTCACAGTTAAGAAGCACACACATGTTTATCTGAAGTCTGTTTGTTGGATTTAAACCAGAGTCAAAGTTTCTCTTTGTGATGACTAGAAAACACACATGGTTGTAGTTAAAGTCATGTAAACTAATAAGAAGCTACTAAGTTGAGAGGCAGGACTGGGTTCATTATACTGTGTATGTGTGTGTGTCTCCAGTGTTACTGGTTTACCTCTCAGACTCCAGAAGATGAAGAAAGAGGAGGAAGAGGAGGACGGAGCAGAGTCTGTAATATCCAGCTGTGTGTCTATGAAGAGTGACCAGACTAATGATCAATCTCCAACCTTCAGTAATGAACCTGGACCCTCAGACACAAAGTAAGAGACTGTTTCTACTGTAAACTGACCTGAAGATGATTCAGTTTGGCTCAGTTTCCTCCTGCTTATTTTTCCTGATTTTAATGGAGCTGCATGCAGCTTGTGAGCTGTCGGTTGGCCTCCACTAGGGTCATGTGACATAAAGAATGTGTTCATGTCCACAGAGAGAGGAAGAGGAGGGCTGTTTCTGTGGAGGAGCAGCTGTCCTGCTGTTCTTTGTGTCAGGACGTCCTGAAGGATCCAGTCTCTACCAGCTGTGGACACTGGTTCTGCAGACAGTGCATCACCTCATACTGGGACCAGTCTGCTTCATCAGGACACTCCTCCTGTCCCCAGTGTGCAGAAAGATTCAGAACCAGACTTGGACTGCAGACAGACAATCAGACCAACACTGTACAAAGTAAGACTGAAGATCTGTCTGCTGATGTCATCATCTCTGAAAACAGGACAGGAATCTACCTCCTCTATCCTACTGAACATTAACAGTCACACTGATTTCTGTTTCATTCTACCTTTTTTCTTCTCTTTCAGCAGAAAGTGGTCTGCAGGAGCTTTTAGATGAACACCAGATCAGTCTGAGCAGCACATGTGAATGTGTGACTCAAGGAACTGATGAAGCAGGAAGTGAAATCCTCATCAGCATCTTCACTGAGGTCTACATCACAGAGGGACAGAGTGAAGAGGTTAATACCCAACATGAGGTGAGGCAGCTTGAAACAGTTTCCAAGATGAAGACCCTCCATGACGCTCCAATCAAGTGTCAGGACATCTTTAAAGTCTTACCTGACCAACAGAAACACATCAGAGTGGTTCTGATGAACGGCGTCGCTGGCGTTGGAAAAACCTTCTCAGTGCTGAAGTTCACTCTGGACTGGGCACAGCGCTCCAACAACCAAGATATCAGTCTGCTGATTCTGTTCTCGTTCAGGTCGCTGAACTTGATCAAAGATGAGCAGTATAGTCTGCTCATGCTGATCCATGTTTTCTATCCAGCATTACAGAAGCTCACAGCAGAGAAGCTCGCTGTCTGTAAAGTTTTGTTCATCTTTGACGGCCTGGATGAAAGCAGACTTTCACTGGATTTCAACAACAGTGAGGTCGTGTCTGATGTCACACAGAAGTCATCAGTCAGCGTGCTGTTGACAAACCTCATCAAGGGGAAGCTGCTTCCCTCGGCTCTCGTCTGGATAACTTCCCGACCTGCAGCAGCCAATCAGATCCCTCCTTCATGTGTTAGCAGGGTAACAGAAGTACGAGGCTTCACTGACGCCCAGAAGGAGGAGTACTTCAGGAGGAGATTCAGTGATGAAGAGCAGTCCAGCACAATCATCTCACACATCAAGACATCCAGGAGCCTCCACATCATGTGTCACATCCCAGTCTTCTGCTGGATCACTGTTACAGTTCTGGACCACATGTTGACTACAGACCAGAGAGGAGAGCTGCCCAAGACCCTGACTGACATGTACTCACACTTCCTGCTGGTTCAGACAAAGAGGAAGAAGAACAAGTATGATGAGGGACATGAGACGAGTCCACAGGAGCTGACGGAGGCTGACAGGAACCTTCTTCTGAAGCTGGGGAGGCTTGCGTTTGAACACCTGGAGAAAGGAAACATCATGTTCTACCAAGAAGACCTGGAGCAGTATGGTCTTGATGTCACAGAGGCCTCTGTGTTATCAGGAGTTTGTACAGGGATCCTCAAAAGAGAGAGTGTGATCTTCCAGAAAGCAGTCTACAGCTTTGTTCATCTGAGCGTTCAGGAGTTTCTGGCTGCAGTCTACGTGTACCACTGTTACACCAACAGGAAGATAAAAGTACTCAAGGACTTCCTGGGAGGATACTACAGGTATTCATCTCTGGATGACTTCCTGGAGGGAGCCATGCAGAAATCTCTCAGAAGTAAAAATGGCCACCTGGACCTGTTTGTCCGCTTCCTTCATGGCCTCTCTCTGGAGTCCAACCAGAGTCTCTTAGGAGGCCTGCTGGGTCAGACAGACAACAGTCCACAAACCATCCAGAGAGTCATCAACAACCTGAAGGAGATGAACAGTGATGATATCTCTCCTGACAGAAGCATCAACATCTTCCACTGTCTGATGGAGATTAACGACCACTCAGTACATCAGGAGATCCAAGAGTTCCTGAAGTCAGAGAACAGATCAGGGAAGGAACTCTCTGAGATCCACTGCTCAGCTCTGGCCTACATGCTGCAGATGTCAGAGGAGGTTCTGGATGAGTTGGACCTGGAGAAGTACAACACATCAGTGGAGGGACGACAGAGACTGATTCCAGCTGTGAGGAACTGCAGAAAGGCTCGGTAAGTCCAGATGTGATTAACATTATAAATCAGTGTAGATTAGTAGTTTAGTTCTTCAAATATAAATAATATAACATTCTTATTATAGTTATAATAGATTATCGTTACAGACTTTCTGGCTGTGGACTCTCAGAGACTCACTGTGAAGTTTTGGCCTCAGCTCTGAAGTCCAACCCTCATCTGACACATCTGGACCTGAGTCACAACTACCTGTCTGATTCATCCGTGAAGCGTCTGTCTGCTGGACTGGAGAGTCCAAACTGTAGACTGAAGACTCTGAGGTCAGTTCACTGACTGTAGCTTTGGTAGATTATTTTCTGTTTATTAAATCAAAATCCTTCAGTGAAGTTTCAAATGTTTGGTTCATAATTTTCAGGATTTTATCAGTGAAGTTATTATTACATGATATATAATCAGACATACAGGTAATACCTGATTTTACTCAGCAGGCTTTAAAATAAGATCTGAATCATTTTGATGTGTTTCTGAATTGCACTGTATTTATTCTATTAGTAACAACCTGTAAACAGTTTTCATGCCTTTACAGCACTTTGTAAACTTGTGTTTGAAACATGTAGATGAAGGATAATACTATGTTACTGTGACAGTGGTTTAGTATCACAAGTATAGAATAGTCATCAAATCATCAAACTGATTCAGTATTGTCAGTTATACAACAATATGTAAAGTTAGCTAACATTAACCAACATTAGCCTCCGTAAACTACTGGTCATACGAGACTAAACCCCTGAGTGTGTTGAACTGAGTAATGGAGCCTTTTATTTCTCATCAATTCATCTTTTTATTTTAAAGAGGGAAGTGGTGTTACATGGTGTTGTTTTGAAGTCTTTCTGATATTCCTGATATAACCTTGCACATCTAATTATAATAATCATTATGTCAACTTGCCATGAATACAAAAATAAGTGCATATTTTGTTAATGTCAGAAAGTGTCCTCTTCCATGATAACATATGTTGTAATATATGTGTCATTACAGACTTTCTGACTGTGAACTCTCAAAGACTCACTGTGAAGTTTTGGCCTCAGCTCTGAAGTCCAACTCCTCCCATCTGACAGGTCTGGACCTGAGTGACAACTGCTTGTCTGATTCATCAGTGAAGCGTCTTTCTGCTGGACTGGAGAGTCCAAACTGTAGACTGAAGACTCTGATGTAAGTTCACTGACTGTAGCTTTGGTAGATTTTTTTCTATATATTCAATTCAAGTCCTTCACTGAAGTTTCAAATGTTTGGTTCATAATTTTCAGGATTAGCTGAACAAGGCTGTCCTCTAGGTCTTTGCAGCCTTGTCCTTAGAAACACAGTTTGATTCTACTGTATGTGTATTTTAATATGGATATGGTTAGAATAACAAATAAAAGTTGAACTTGTGTAACAGACTGTCAACGCCTCATATTAGCTTCATCTGAACTTATGAAGTCATTTCCTGCAGCGTAGCTGTGTTAGGAAGAGACCACTTCACAGTCAGTATGGACAGGAGGAATGATTACTGCCACCAATAACATGTTTTAATTACACACACCTACTAAACTACCAAATACAGGAAGAAGAGCTCATGTAATAAATATTGAAGGTTTTTATTCCAACATATCTGATTTCATATTGATCCTCTAATTACAGACGTGACTGAGTTCAGCAGCATTTTATGACTCAGTGTTGACATGAATATGTGTCTGAATATTAAAATCATAAAATCACATAAGCACACACACACACACACACACACACACAAACACTCTCTCTCTCTCTCACTCACTCACTCACTCACTCACTCACTCACTCACTCACTCTCTCTCTCACACACACACACACACACACACACACACACGTCTGAATGTTAAAATCTGTTTTGCACTCTTTGTATTTGACAGTTTTTAACCTGCATCCTGTTGGGTTCAGCTGTTTGGAGTTTACATTTTCTAAACTTCTACATTTAAATCTTCTTCAGCTCTGAACAGATTATGAAACATTTCATCATTTCAAACATGAACTTTGTTTTCTAAACTGACTTAATTTATTCTTTATTCAGATTGGAGGACTGCAGTTTGTCAGAGATCAGCTGTGATTATCTGGTCTCAGCTCTGAAGTCCAACTCCTCCCATCTGAGAGAGCTGGAACTGAGAGAAAACAACCTGCAGGATTCAGGGCTGCTGCTGCTGTCTGGTTTTCTGGAGAGTCCAGACTGTAAACTGGAGGCTCTGGGGTCAGTTCACTGACTGTCTGTTACTATTGTTGATCTTAATGTTTAAAAACTTTACCTAATTTATGTTAATACATAACTTACATCATGAAGTAAATGTTTCTATATTAAATTTGCTGATTGCTCTTTCTGAAGTCTCGTCTTGGTTAGGAAAACTGTCGGTAGAACTCGTCTACTCATCAGGAGAGTTGAAGATGCGTTCTCTGTTGTCATGGGGGACAGTCTCTTTCTCCACGTATCTATGAGATCTTACGAGTACAAGGCGCAGTGCTTGTCCTTGCCGTGGCTTGGGCTGCAAACTCCTGTGAGCACGGTCTGGTTCTAAAGAGTCGTTTAATAGAGTTGTGAACTCACCAGTCAATGGGGAGAAGAGTATACAAATATTTATTATGTATTTTTTAGAATAGATCTATGACTGTGACACTGTGCTTGTAAGATGCGTTTCTGTTGTCATGGGGGACAGTCTCTTTCTCCACGTATCTATGAGATCTTACGATTACAAGGCGTGGTGCTTGTCCATGCCGTGGCTTGGGCTGCAAACTCCTGTGAGCACGGTCCAATACTGGTGGTGCAGAGAGTATTCCACCAAGTAGGGAGGAGAACATTTTTGACATGAAGTTCTTTCATTCAGTTTGACTGAAGGTCTTTCCCTTCAATGTTTTCTGGTAGTACAAGTACTCGGAGGTTGTGACGTTGTGCTCTAATTGAGTAATCCGATTGCTCACCAGTCAATGCTCACCAGTCAATGGGGAGAAAAGTATACAAATATTTATTATGTATTTTTTAGACTAGATCTATGACTGTGACACTGTGCTTGCAAGTATAGTTTGTGTGTCTACTGTGAGCATGAGTATGGCTTATTTGGTATGTTTCTTATTTATTAGTGTTTATTTTACTTGGTATTTATTTATTCATGTTTCTATTTTTATTACAACTGAACATGAACATCACAGTTTAATACTGTGGTAAAAACAAGTAAAAAAAACAAAACATTTTTTTGTCACTTTTAAGCTTTTGAATTCGGCTTAATTTATATTCTCTCCAAGCAACAGCCTTTTATCTGCATCTTAACCCAACACACAGCAGAAAATGTACGCGAATATTAGTGCTGGCCGAGCGGGTTAAGATGACGATAGTTCGCACAACACATGGTGGTTTTTAATAATTAGTCTGTAAACTCGGCATTGTCTGACACAGGCTGGAAAATGTGCACTTTTATTTACAGTTAAAAACATTTCGCGATGTGTTTCAGCTTCTGTCAAAGTAACGGAGATGCAGCGGCTTCCTGTCTGAGCTTTAAAAAATAAAACCTTTGTTATTGTGCGCTTCTCATTATTATTAACAAACAAATTTGGGGCTTGTAAATTACGGGAGATTCCTGGGAGAAAAGACAAAACGGGAGGGCAGCGGAAGATAGGTCTAAAATACGGGAGTGTTGGCAGCTGTGGTCCTGCTGCTGGTTTTCCCTGGCTTGCTCATCTTATTGCTCAAACAGTTCTACTTTGTAATTGTACTCCAATAATACCACCGGACGGTTATGAGGGGTAATTTTGAAAGGAATAATACTGTAAATTACTGGAGCATGGGCAGCACACATCTAACCACCACATTGTGAAACCGGAAGTCGAAACGGATCAAGTTTACTTGATGAAGGGGAAATATTTCTTCATTATATTCTTCAAAATTTAGTTTTTATGTAAAACACATTGAGTTGCCTCTGGGTATGAAATGCGCTATATAAATAAAGCTGCCTTGCCTTTAATGTGATTTCATGAATAATGTCTGATCATTGATATTAATCCTCCATTTTATGCTCTGAACAGATTATGAAACATTTAATAATTTCAAACATGAACTTTGTTTTCTAAACTGACTTCATTTATTCTTTATTCAGATTGCGGGACTGCAGTTTGTCAGAGATCAGCTGTGATTATCTGGTCTCAGCTCTGAAGTCCAACTCCTCCCAACTGAGAGAGCTGGATCTGAGTGAAAACAACCTGAAGGATTCAGGACTGAAGCTTCTGTGTGGTTTTCTGAATATCCCAGACTGTAAACTGGAGACTCTGAGGTCAGTTCACTGACTGTCTGTTACTATTGTTGATCTTAATGTTTAACGACTGAACCTAATTTATGTACATAAATAACTTACATCCATAAAGTTTATTTTTATTAATATACAATGTGTAGTTATAAAAGATGACTGATTGTCAAAGAAAGTGTAGAAATGTTCACTGTTAGTTGTTAAATGAATGTTTGTAATTGTTGGTAAAGAGTCACATCTGTATACAGAAGATCCTCTCAACTAATATCTGTTTGAAACTGATCCAGTTTACTTGATGAAAGAGAAATATTTCTTTATTATATTCTTTAATGTGTTTTAATGAATAATGTTTGATCATTGATATTGATCCTTCAGAACACACACATACACACACACACACACACACACACACACACACACACACATACACGTCTGAATGTTAAAATCTCTTTTTCACTGTGTGTATTTGACAGTTTTTAACCTGCATCCTCTTGGGTTCAGCTGTTTGGAGTTTACATTTTCTAAACTTCTACATTTAAATCTTCTTCAGCTCTGAACAGATTATGAAACATTTCATCATTTAAAACATGAACTTTGTTTTATAAACTGACTTCATTTATTCTTTATTCAGATTGATGGACTGCAGTTTGTCAGAGATCAGCTGTGATTATTTGGTCTCAGCTCTGAAGTCCAACTCCTCCCACTTGAGAGAGTTGGATCTGTCCTGGAACAACCTGAAGGATTCAAATGTGAAGCAGCTGCTTGATCTTGAGGAGAGTCCAGACTGCAGACTGGAGTATCTGAGGTCAGTAGAGAGTTGGAGTCAGTCTGTGCTGGTTTCAGCAGTTTAGTATTAAACACAGTCAGTATCAAAGCAAAGATCCAGTATTTCCTGGTGAACCTCCAACCTTCTCAGTGCTGCTTTCCTCAGTGAAGCTGTGAGAGGAGAATGATGACAGACTTCAGGATTGGACAGAAAGACAGAGAGAGAGAGAACAGTCAGTCAATCAGATGAGCCAGAAGCTTGTTGCGATCATGTGTTTGAGTTGATGTGAAGACGACTGTTGTTGTTGTTGTGTTGATGTCTGCAGGAAATAAAGCTGGATTACAGCTGACAGCCTTACAAGATGTATAGAGACAGTGATCCTCATCATCAAACTGTCACACCATCAAATCTGATCTCAAAGTGTTTGTTCTCTCATTTCAACACTAAACTATTGATCAGTTCATCTTTGTCAGAGCTCTAAGATCAGTCTGACTGCAGCCTGCAAATCACTGGCTCTGATTTCACACAAGCATCATTACATTTAGTAACCATGTGGTCTTTATACAGACCAGAATCTCTGCTGAAGTCCAGGAATCACAGCAGCTGTTTAGCTGAGAGCTCTGACTGATTGTCATGTGATGATTTAACAGCAGGAAACATCTTCAAATCCCACAGAGACTCTGTAGCTTTAAACTTTGATAAGAGTTGACATGTATCAGCAGTAAATCCATCAGTAAACTGATGAGTGAATGTCTCTGTTTCTGCAGTAATGATGTGTTCATGACTCTCAGGACTTTATTTCCTCTGTGGACTTGAGTGAAATCTGCAGAGGAAACACACTTGATAGTAAAAGTGTGTGCAGGTGTGTGAGCTTGGAGCTCAGTGTGTTCACTCCAACACGTTAACATGAGAGCTGAAAGGAAGCAAGCTATGCTGCACAGCTGTTCCACTTCTGGTCTGAACAGGACTGAAGTCCCTGCTGCTCTTTATACTGGATGTGCTGCATCACTGACTGACAGCTGATGAAGTGAGTCTCACTAAACACTCATTTATCTCCTCTGTTCTTTCATCTTCTCTCATCAGATGGGAGGAATCGGATTGTTCTCCTTCAGACTCTGACTGAACATTCAGGAGTGTTGCGAGAGGATCAGCTGGATCCTGATGATCCATCTGGACCGGAGTCTGGATCTGATTTTTTTTCGGATTTTGTCGTCTTCACTTAAGGTTCTTGACTGACTCCAAACTGAACAGTTATCTCTGGATTTAGCTGAAGATAAAAACAGGTGTTATGAATCAGACTGTGAGCCTGGGCTCATATTTAGATCTTTTCTTGATAACCTAGATGTGACAAATGAAACTCTGATTGAAAAAGTAAACGAAGCACCTAACCTGGAGACTGAGAGACTTAATAATTTATGGTTTAACACTCAAGGTGGTCGTGATGCAGACATCCAGCAACACCTGGGACACTGCACAGAGCTCCTCTTCATCCCAGAGAATACAACCAGTGAGGAACACTAAAGAGCTCCCCAAGCAAAAAGTAAAGACAACTAACCCAAAACCTGAGCCTGAGGTGTATAATCTGGTTGGAGAACTTCAGACCAAGGTAGCTTCAATGAGACAAATGGTTCTCTCCTCTATGAGAACTGTCACAGCCCAGCTCAAGTAAATTTAATCAAAACAAAGTCATCAAAATTAACAAAAAACACCAGATAGGTAGGATAAGTCTGTAAAGTCAGTCATGAGTGAGCGTGTGGTGTGTTGGTGTTGTATGGTGAAAGCAGTTCGGTTAACTGGCAAAACACACAGACAGGAATTAGCCAATCACAAAAAAGTAGCTCAGTTTCCGCCCAGCAACAGGTTGCTAAGGGCAGCTAAGAATTACGGTTGCTACGGCAATGTGTGAGAATCTGCTTGGAAAACATTCTCAAAATGCCCCAGAATTCGGCTTCTGACAAGGTCCCGAACAATTACAAACTGTGAGAAAACCGTAACTCCTGTCCAAAAACCGAAAACACTGTGAGAGACACAGAAGCCGGCAGATTCTGACAGTGTTTATTTTATTCAGATACTCCTTAAAATGAGCGCGTAAGCTCAGTACGAAGACAGAGAGATTCTTTAGGAAAAAAAAGATTACATTAGGGTCAATGGGGAGCGAGACAGGTATTGCCGCCGGTCTCGGCCGCCCTGTTTAAATTTTGTGCAGACCCCGCCTGTCAATGTCACATTTTATGAATCCCAACACCTATGTCTACATTTTGACAAAAAATTATTTGTCTCCTTTTCACGGTTTGGCTGTGAGCTCGAGTTAAAAAGTAAAAATTAAGGTTATTTTTTACTGCTTCTTGCACTCAAGCTAACTGACGCCTCCACTCTAACTTTGAAGAAAAAGTGATTTCCACTCCTCGTTTGACTGCTCATAGTTTGAAAAGTTTACAAACAAGTTTTCCTTTGTTTTAAAGTTTGAATCACATTTCTACGTACAGATATGAGAGAGCTAGGTGACTCTGAAAAAAGGTAAAATTAAGGTTAAAAAAAAATTCCCATTCATTTTCAATGGAGATTTTTCCCGTTATTTTGGGAATAACTTTGGGAAAAATTGGAATTTCAACACCAAAAGTCATAGCACCTCTTTCCCGATCGAGCCGTACGTTTTGATGTATATATTGTCGGGGTTTTCTCAAAGCTGCGGAAGAAGAAGAATAAGTATGGAGAAGATTAAGCGATGCCTCGGAGCTGCGCACCCATGGCACTAACTATAACAGAACAGGTGCAAGTAATAAATAATTATATTACAACTTAAGATGAGTAGGGCAGTTAATGTATCGCAGACATTAAAGTCTCATATATGTGTTTATTGTCCTGATGGAAGCTGACAGAAAGAAGCTGTTCATGTTCTGAAACACACAAACAACACGAGCATAATGCACCTAGTCAGAGAGCCAAGAGCCGCTGGGTACGTGCACGCTGCCATCATCGTGCACATACACAGCGGAAGTGATTAATGAACAACTTGAAATGAGCCACAGAAGCTGTGAGCAGTGATTCTGATATTGACTCTGCAGTAAAGTAAAGTACAAGTACCTCAAAGTAGTACTTAAATCCAGAATATTAGTGGGAGATTAAAAACCAATAAAGACGTTTGTTTTTAAAGAACTGTTTCCTCCCTGTTTACACAGACATGAACACAAACACACACACACACACACACACACACACACACACACACACACACACACACACACACACACACACACACACACAGTTTAACTGCGAGCGTATTTTTTATTCATATTTCAAAGTAGGAGGAAATGTTTTGAAGTTGCTGTGATCTGCTGTCAGAGGATGTAATTAACACACACTTAAAGAGAATATTAACCCCCCCCCCCCACACACACACACACACACACACACACACACACTCATTTTAACTTTTGTCTGTTGTTTTGTTTTTCTTTCTTTAAAGCTAAACTCTTCTTTTGCTCCATGTAAGTGTGAATATATAAAATTGTTTTGGAGGGAAATCTAAATCTAAACATACTTAACAGCTGTAAAATGATTACATGAAATGATTAAACTGTGTAGTTTAACTGTTCTTTTTAACCATTTCAGTGTGCTGGATGTTGGCTCTATGATGCAGAGGGTGAATGTGTGACCCATCCATCATATTATTAAGGGTGTGTTCTGCTGCTTTGTGTTTGTTGGTTCTGTTCCAAAAAAGAAAATATAAAAAATAACGACGTCAGCTTTTGTCTTAATTTGGGATTTAAACATTAGCTCAGGGTTTTACATCATCTTCTGTTATTTATTT
>NC_084973.1:34024472-34026972 GCF_963691925.1 Scomber scombrus
ACAGGTACACTATCAGACAGACAGACAGAAAGAGACAGTTTATCAGACAGACAGGTTATCAGATAGACAGGTTGTCAGACAGACAGCTGACCTGCACTAATGAGGATATACGGGTCTTTGAGCAGCGTCAGCAGCGGCGTTCCCTCCACGCTCTGAAACACAAACACGGATCAGACGGACGCTACTGAGCATGTGCAGAACTCATCAGCAGCTTCCGTTAATTATTCATCATCATATTAAATATTAAAACATCTTTTATGTCTTTTTATCGGAACATTTCAAACCTGATTAGGGTTATTTTAGTTTTAAACTAGTTATAGGAGGTAACTCTGCATGTTCTCATCTAATATCATCATTATATCAACTTTATTGTATCATTAAATCTGAGAAATGATCAGCTGTCTATCACAGGTTTGGTTTTTAAGGTTTATGGTTTTGTTGCCATGACAACAGTAAGCAGCTTTTACCAAACTCTGACTCATGTTAGATTGTTTTTATTCTAATGTGATAACTGAAGCTGAACGTGGACTCACCCCAGGACAGATCTTAGAGGGCTGCAGGATGCACAGCTGCAGCGCTGCAACACACACACACATAAACACACACAAACACACACACACAGACACACACACATCAGTACACACTAACTGGTCATTATCAGTACACCACATCACAGGTTCACCCAGGCTGGGAGCTCTGGTCCTCTGAAATGAGGCCAACGCAGAAGTAACTTAAAACTGCATTCTATCAAAAGGCCAGCAGGGGGCGACCGTTTTGGTGTCAAAAGGACTTCCGTCTCTATACAAGTCAATGGAGAATTCACCAACTTCTCACTTGATTTCTAACCTCAGTAAACGTTTTCAAAATGTGTTTATGGTCTCAATCGCTAGTTTAAAGCCTTCTTCAATGCAGTATGATGTTCATTTGGGACATTTTGGCCTCCCTGATTTTATATGTGACGATAAAGCAGGGTATGCATTAGGGCGTGGCTACGTGGTGATTGACAGGTTGATTGGTTCACAGGTTCAGGAGGGCGCCTCATGCTCCTCCTGATGCCCATATAAGTAGAATCCATGTTTTTATTTTTCCCAGCATGCACCTGAAATGTTCAAGATGGCGCTGCTCAGATCCAAAACTATTGGCCTCCGAGCAGCAGTCCACAAACCAATGGGTGACGTCACAAATGTTACGTCCATTTCTTATATACAGTCTATGGTTGAAACCCTAGTAAACATCTGTCACAGCTATACAGGTGAGGCCGCTGGCAACACAGCGCCCCCCCGCAGGGAGCAGCTGCTCTGTGTGTCTTTGTGTTTACCTCCATCGAACAGAGCCAGGAAGGCCAGGATAAGGAAGGGGGCGCTCTTCCCCACAAATTCATACATCACACTGCCGAACGGAGCGCCAACTGAAACACAGACAGGACAAAAGTCTGATTTATTAAGTCAGACTCAACAGTGTGAAAGTTAAGATTTATAAATGAGTGAGAGGATTTGTAAGTTCAAATATCCATCAACACAATCCACAACAACAATTTGAATATAATATAATATAATATAATATAATATAATATAATATAATATAATATAATATAATATAATGTGTGTCTCACTCAGAACTCCCATAGCCAGTCCTCCCAGAGCGATGCCCATGGCGATGCCTCTCTCCTCATCATTTGTGTACACACTGGCCAACATACCCAGACCTACACACACACACACACACACACACACTTAGTGATGGTTGCAGTTTTCCACCTCACCACTAGATGTCACTAAATCCTTCACACTGCTCCTTTAAAGACTGAGTGTAAGTGTTTGGATGAAACAGAGTCGACCTGCCACCGAAGAGAAAGACGAGCCGATTCCCTGCAGAGAGCGAGCGAAGAAGAGAAGAGCGTAGGTTCCTGAGAACGCAAACACTGATACACACACACACACATATATACACACACACATACACACACACACACATACACACACACACACACACACACACACACATACATTAGATTAGACTCCTTATAAACAACATACTGCTTTAACTCTGTGTCTGTGTATAGGTGTGTGTGTGTGTGTGTGTGTGTGTGTGTGTGTGTGTGTGTGTGTGTGTTTGTGTGTGAGTGTGTGTGTGTGTGTGTGTGTGTGTGTGTGTGTGTGTGTGTGTGTTTGTGTGTTTGTGTGTGTGTGTGTGTGTTTGTGTGTGTGTAACTCACTGATAGTGGACATAAACATGATGATGAAACCAGCGAACATGGGGATGTGGTATCCGATCCTGCAGACAAACACAGACGTCAGAACGTGTTTCAGGTTTTAAACGTGAACTTTGATATTTTGGGGTCGAACCTGTTTGTTAGCGGACCGACGAACGGATTCACCATCAGCTGCACCAGAGCTTTAGACGCAAACAGCAGACCCACACGGACGTTCTCCTCCTCCAGAAATCGACTGTCCTGAAGACAAGAGGACTCCTGCAGGATGACACACACACACACACACAC
>NC_084973.1:34029472-34031972 GCF_963691925.1 Scomber scombrus
ACACACACACACACACATACACACACAGTAAGATATGTAGTTAATCAAAGCTTATTTTTTGATTATTAGTGCCACGGGTGCTAAGCTCCGAGGCATCTATTAATCTTGCTCGTACTTATTTTTCTTCTTTTTCTTCTTCTTCTTATTATTCTTCGGCCAAATTTCGGCGCGTAACTCCTCCCGCACCTTTGAGAAAACCCCGACAATATATATATCAAAACGTGCGGCTCGATCGGGAGAGGGGTGCGATTATTTGGAATGTTCAAATTCCAATTTTTCCCAAAGTTATTCCGAAAATACCGGGAAATTTCCCCATTGGAAATGAATGGGAATTTTTTTTAAAACCACAAAATGTCTCTTTTTTCGGAGTCACCTAGCTCTCTCATACCTGCACGTAGAAATGTGATTCAAACTTTAAAATGGAGGAAAACTTGTGCTCTCTCCAAAACACCAACACACTGTTTTTACATAACATGTAAACTTTTCAAACTATGAGCAGTCAAACGAGGAGTGAAAATCACTTTTTCAGTCAGTTAGCTTGAGTGCGAGAAGCAGTAAAAAATAACCTTAATTTTTATTTTTAACTCGAGCTCAAGGCCAAACCGTGAAAAGGAGACAAATAATTTTTTGTCAAAATGTAGACATAGGTGTTGGGATTCATAAAATGTGACATTGACAGGCGGGGTCTGCACAAAATTTAAATGGGGGGGCCGAGACCGGCGGCAATACCTGTCTCGCTCCCCATTGACCCTAATGTAATCGTCTTTTTTCCCCAAAAGAATCTCACTCTGTCTTCGCACTGAGCTTACGCGCTCATTTTAAGGAATATCTGAATAAAATAAACACTGTCAGAATCTGCCGGCTTCTGTGTCTCTCACAGTGTTTTCGGTTTTTGGACAGGAGTTACGGTTTTCTCACAGTTTGCAATTGTTAGGGACCTTGTCAGAAGCCAAATTCTGGGGCATTTTGAGAATTTTTTCCAAGCAGATTCTCAAATCACCGTAGCAACCGTAGAACCTTTGCTGCCCTTAGCAACCTGTTGCTGGGCAGAAACTGAGCTACTTTTTTGTGATTGGCTGATTCCTTGTCGTTCTGTTTTGCCAGTTAACCGAGCTAGCTCTCAGCAATAGCATCCATGTTTAGGGTAGAGGTGGTGACTTTGATTGACAGGTGACACGCGGTAGGGGGCGGGGCTTCAGCGATCTCGGCGGGAACGTCCACAGCGTTTGGGAGCAGAGACAGATGCTGATTTTTACACAACTTTGAAGCCTAATTTCACATATTTAGCGATTTTTTTAATCATTCACATTTGGCAGGGTGGTTAACAACACACTTTTCTGTGGTATGTCAAACTCAGAACACATATTTATTCTTACTTTACAGACTTTAATTAGTTTAAATAAATATTATTTATGCTTAAATATGATTAACATTTACATTTTTTAATATTTTCAGGGATGTTAAGTTGAGAATAAAGTACATTACACCTGATACTGACTAGTAAGATGTACTTAATACTCAAACCAGAATATGATCAGGGTGACTTTTGAACACTGGAAATAAATCGTGTACTCGTTCCGGCAGTAGCCCCGGGGCACTCAACATTTCCCTGGAATTTTCTAGTTTATTTTATTATTTTTATCAACAAACTAAAGTATTTCTGATGAAAAGTGATCAAACCTCTGATGAGATGAAATATGCAGATATTACAGTGAGTGAGCAGCTCAGTGTGAGTAAGGAGCCTTATTCTGTTAGTGGATCATTGTTTTAAGTGTTTTTCTTGTTCAGTTTAATGTTTTAATATCCGTATTAACAGGCTTCCCTCCAGCTGAGATAAACATGAATAATAATCCATCTGATAGTTCTGGATTCAAACATTGATTTATATCTGCTGCTCCACTGTGTGTTATCGTTATTCATTTTAATCCCAGTGTTGATGTGTTCATGTTGTGCAGTAACATGAAGAAAAGCAGCGATGCACCAATAAAGACAGAAAAGAAGAAGAAGAAGAAGAAGAAGAAGAAGAAGAAGAAGAAGAAGAAGAAGAAGAAGAAGAAGAAGAAGAAGAAGGACTGTAAACAGTTAAACATCTGCTTCATTCATCAGAACCAGTCGATCATTTATCGGATCAATAATCTGATCCTTCGTACGACGGATCGTAATCATGATCTCAGTTCAGATGTTGCGCTTCTTATTTTACATTGTAACACTGAGCATGTTTCCACGGCAACCGTCTGTCAGGCTTTCAGACATGTGACTCTAATCCGGCCAACTGGGTAACTGGAGCAGTGATGGTTTAGTGGGAGCAGTGCTGTTAGACTGGGAGCAGTGCTGGTTTACTGGGAGCAGTGCTGGTTGTACTGGGAGCAGTGCTGGTTTACTGGGAGCAGTGCTGGTTTACTGGGAGCAGTGCTGGTTTACTGGGAGCAGTGCTGGTTTACTGGGAGCAGTGCTGTTAGACTGGGAGCAGTGCTGGTTTACTGGGAGCAGTGCTGGTTTA
>NC_084973.1:34039472-34059879 GCF_963691925.1 Scomber scombrus
CATTCACAACCCCTGTTAAATAATTCAAAACAAATATCAGCACTTTTCTTTTAAAATACAGACACAAAGGACCCAAAAAAGACGGAAAGAACTAAAAACAAGTCGCAGCCAATCAGCGCGTTGTTGCCATGGAGACCAAAATACACGCGGTCACAAATCCATAACTGCGATAAAACGGATAATTCCGTCTCGCGCGAACACTCGCATTTAATAACAATAATAATTTAAGAAAGATTTTTCTTTCTTTAACATTAGACCAGGGTCCGCAGATAGTTGTCCCGCGGTCCGGATGCGGGCCGCAGTCCGCCGTTTGAGCATCCCTGGTCTATAACTTCACATTCATCAGAGCAGCTTATTTTTAACTTATCTATTATTTATTACAACGAGTAACTGCAATCAGCTGACTGAAAGTTTACTAATTGATTCTCTATTAGTGACACAAAGCTCCCTTATAATAAAATAAATAATATTGATCATTTTATTTATTGCTTTTATAAATAATAAACAGTTAAAGTCAAATCAGGAAAAATTCTAAAAGATAAAATATTTAAAATCGTATTTTATGTTGTTTCTTAATGTTTTATTATGTAAGATTAATGTGTGGTTTTACTGCACGAGTTTATTTTAATGTGAGTGTAAAATAATTATGAATAATATAGAAACACATTTAATAATATTCCCATTATTTCATGTCGGTTTATTATATGTAATCTTACTGCGTTCACACCATGATGTAATGTGTTTTAATTCACAGCAGCTCAGTATTTTTAATCTTGTTACTAAATGTTGTATTATAGGTAGTGTTGTTATAATATCATACATGTATAGTACTGTAATGTTAGATGTGTATACCATTATTATGATATGATTTAATAATATGCAGGTTGATGGTGAAAAACATGCTATGAAAAGGTGATTAAAAAGAGTCTTTAACTGACCCGTACATGACATCAGAGCTGCTTTGATTTAACGTTCAGGATTACACTTCTAACCTGTGACGTCACTCTCACCTGTCCGTCAGGTTCGGTCCCGTGGCGACCCGGTGGACCAGCCTGTCCAACGACCAGCGACACCTGCGTGCTCCTCACCTGACTGCTCCACACCTGCAGTCACTGACACACAGGTATTCATGATACGGCCAGCAGGGGGCGCCAAAGTCTGTCACTTACCAGACAGATGATGTTAATGTTAATGATTAAGTTAAAATCTGAATATCTGCACTAAAAGTACTAATACTCCATCATGAGTACAAGTACTGCATGAAAAATCCCCCTACAGTAAAAGTACTGCAGTATTATGAGCGATGTAGTATGCAGTATTACAGTAAAAGTACTGCAGTATTATGAGTGATGTAGTATGCAGTATTACAGTAAAAGTACTGCAGTATTATGAGTGATGTAGTATGCAGTATTACAGTAAAAGTACTGCAGTATTATGAGTGATGTAGTAGTGGAGTGGTAGAATATAATAATAATTAATGTGAATGTATGATCATTAACTGAGTCTGTGTGTCTGCAGGGAGAGTGCAACAACAGAGCTCGGAGGAGACCGTCCTCTCGGGACAGGAAGATGGACGTACAGTTGGACAGACAGGTGGACAGACAGAGCGACACCCGCAGCTTCAACAGGACCAAAGGTGAGTCTATCTCTGGATGCTGATTGGCTGTTGTGAATCCTAAAATACAGTGTCCCATAAGATGCTCAGAGTTCACTGCTGAATCCTGCAGATGTTAAAAGTCTGTGTGAAGTAAGAATAAATATGTGTTCTGAGTTTGACATACCACAGAAAAGTGTGTTGTTAACCATCCTGCCAAATGTGAATGATTAAAAAAATCGCCAAATATATGAAATTAGGCTTCAAAGTTGTGTAAAAATCAGTCTGCTGTCTCTACCTCCCAAACGCTGTGGGCGTTCCCGCCTAGTCCGCTGAAGCCCCGCCCCCTACCGAGTGTCACCTGTCAATCAAAGTCACAACCTCTACCAGAAACATGGACGCTAGGCCTGAGAGCTTTCTGCGGCTAGCTCGGCTGCTAACTCGGCGGCTAACTCGGCAGCTAGCTCGGCGGCTAGCTCGGCAGCTAGCTCCGCGGCTAACTCAGCTACTAGCTCGGCGGCTAACTCTGCGGCTAATTCGGCGGCTAGCTCAGCTAACTGGCTGACTGTAGACTGTAGTAGTAGTGTGCTGAATGTATTTATACCTCTACAGCAGCAGGGCGGGTTTATGCTAAGCCTAGCTCCACAATTCAAATCTAAATGGTTGAAATGCTTTTTACACCTTTTTTAGAAATACATTTATGACCTATTTAATGTGTTTAGAAGAAAATGTCTGAATTCACTTTACACAGTGTTTAACTTCATGTTAGTGAAAGATTCACTTAAAGGAAAAGTTCACAATTCTTCAAATCTGTCTGTAAACCAGCAGTCAGGTGTCCATATGAACAGTAAACAGGTTTTAAATAGTCAGTATGAACAGGAGGAATCATAACACACACATAAACACACTTCATGTTACTTTATGCTGACTGTTGGTTTAAGACAGACATAAATAATTGTGAACTCGTCCTTTATTATAGATGTTTAAACACTTTGAGACTATAAGGTCATACAAACTTGAGTTTAGCCCTCAGAGTTTTATCTGGTTTTCTCTGCATCTTTGTTGTAAATTCAGTTTTATCCATAAACTGTATATAATAAATGGACGTAACATCCGTGACGTCACCCGTTGGTTTGTGGACTGCTGCTCGGAGGCCAATAGTATCAGATCTGAGCAGCGCCATCTTGAAAATGTCAGGTGCATGCTGGGAAAAATAAAAACAGGGATTCTACTTATATGGGCATCAGGAGGAGCATGAGGCGCCCTCCTGAACCTGTGAACCAATCAACCTGTCAATCACCAAGTAGCCACGCCCTAATGCATACCCTGCTTTATCGTCACATATAAAATCAGGGAGGCCAAAATGTCCCAAATGAACATCATACTGCATTGAAGAAGGCTTTAAACTAGCGATTGAGACCATAAACACATTTTGAAAACGTTTACTGAGGTTAGAAATCAAGTGAGAAGTTGGTGAATTCTCCATTGACTTGTATAGAGACGGAAGTCCTTTTGACACCAAAACGGTCGCCCCCTGGTGGCCTTTTGATAGAATGCAGCTTTAAGTTACTTCCGCGTTGGCCTCATTTCAGAGGACCAGAACTCCCCGCCTGGTTTTATCATTAAATAAATAAAGTGTGTCCTTGTGTCCTGCAGGTCCAGAGATGTCCAGCTGCGTCCGCTCCGGTGACTGTGCAGCCGGTCTGTGCTGCGTCCGGTATCTAACGGGGAAACGGTGCCAGCGGATCCCTGAGGAGGGCGAGGCCTGTCTGCTCAGAGGCTCCAAGATAAGGAGGAACCTGGGCCGCTGCGAGTGCGGCAAGGGGCTGGGCTGCACCGCCGACAGCCAGGGGGGTCTCAGCAAGGCTAAGGGGCAGGGGGTCTGCCTCCCCCGCCAGAACCAGAGGAGAACAAGGCATTCTGGGAAGAAGAGGAGGACGGCAGAGAACAGCTGCTGACACATTTATGATAAACTCTGTAGCACTTGTACACTTGAAACCTTTTTTACATCTGTAACAACATGATGGAGATGTTTGAAGCCTAGATCCTTCACTGCAGTCAAAGTACCAACACAGCCATGTACTAATACTTCATTACAAATAAGATATAGTAAAAGTACTGCAGTATTATGAGTGATGTAGTATGCAGTATTACAGTAAAAGTACTGCAGTATTATAGTGATGTAGTATGCAGTATTACAGTAAAAGTACTGTAGTATTATGAGCGATGTAGTATGCAGTATTACAGTAAAAGTACTGCAGTATTATGAGTGATGTAGTATGCAGTATTACAGTAAAAGTACTGCAGTATTATGAGTGATGTAGTATGCAGTATTACAGTAAAAGTACTGCAGTATTATGAGCGATGTAGTATGCAGTATTACAGTAAAAGTACTGCAGTATTATGAGCGATGTAGTATGCAGTATTACAGTAAAAGTACTGCAGTATTATGAGTGATGTAGTATGCAGTATTACAGTAAAGTAGTGGTTTGGTCCTCTGACTGATATATTATTATTATGACATCATTAGATTATTAATAGTGAAGCATCAGTGTTAGAGCAGCATGTTACTGTTGTAGCTGCTGGAGGTGGAGCTAGTTTACACTACTTTATATACAGTTAGCTAGTTTAGTCCAGTGGTTCCCAACCTAGGGGTGGGGCCCCTCCAAAGGGTCAGCAGATAAAGGTGAGGGGGGGTGAGATGATTAATGGGAGAGGAAAGAAGAACAAACTAAGTTCTGATACACAAATGTGTTTTCAGTTTTTTGGACTTCTTCTCTAATCTTTGATTTTTGCGGAAATATTGGATCGCTGAGTAGAAGGATGAATTAGCATCAAATGAAAAGACCCAAGTAAAGTACAAGTACCTCAAACTGTACTTAAGTAGATCATGACCTTTGGCGCCGACTGGACTGCGCTGGAACCAAAGAAGAAGAAGAGATGCGGCTTCATTCAGATGTTTCTACTGCATGATGTCATCGTCCTGCATGATGTCATCGCCCTGCATGATGTCATCGTCCTTCATGATGTCATCGTCCTGCATGATGTAATTTATTAACTCGTCGTCTCTGTAAAGTCGCATTCTGTGAGAAAATGTTTTAGATTGTTACATTAAAAAATGATTTAAACAATTAATCACTGATCAAAAGTGTCAATGAATTATTTCAGATAGGACAGTAATCCAGCTGTGAGGTAGGACGGTAATCCAGCTGTGAGGTAGGACGGTAATCCAGCTGTGAGGTAGGACAGTAATCCAGCTGTGAGGTAGGTCAGTAATCCAGCTGTGAGGTAGGACAGTAATCCAGCTGTGAGGTAGGACAGTAATCCAGCTGTGAGGATAGTAATCCAGTTGTGAGGTAGGACAGTAATCCAGCCGTGAGGTAGGACGGTAATCCAGCTGTGAGGTAGGACAGTAATCCAGCTGTGAGGTAGGTCAGTAATCCAGCTGTGAGGTAGGACAGTAATCCAGCTGTGAGGTAGGACGGTAATCCAGTTGTGAGGTAGGACAGTAATCCAGCTGTGAGGATAGTAATCCAGCTGTGAGGTAGGACAGTAATCCAGCTGTGAGGTAGGACAGTAATCCAGCTGTGAGGTAGGACAGTAATCCAGCCGTGAGGTAGGACAGTAATCCAGCTGTGAGGTAGGACAGTAATCCAGCTGTGAGGTAGGTCAGTAATCCAGCTGTGAGGTAGGTCAGTAATCCAGCTGTGAGGTAGGACAGTAATCCAGCTGTGAGGATAGTAATCCAGCTGTGAGGTAGTACAGTAATCCATCTCATCCTGCCCAGCACCTTTTCCACGTGTTCAGGGAGACAGTTCACGTCTGTTAGAGCGAAGACTTCCCATAGACTGTATATAAAATGGACGTAACATCCGTGACGTCACCCATTGGTTAGTGGACTGCTGCTCGGAGTCCAATAGTATCGGATCTGAGCAGCGGCATCTTGAAAATTTCCGGTGCATGCTGGGAAAAATAAAAAAAGGGATTCTACTTATATGGGCATCAGGAGGAGCATGAGGCGCCCTCCTGAACCTGTGAACCAATCAACCTGTCAATCACCACGTAGCCACGCCCTAATGCATACCCTGCTTTATCGTCACATATAAAATCCGGGAGGCCAAAATGTCCCAAATGAACATCATACTGCATTGAAGAAGGCTTTAAACTAGCGATTGAGACCATAAACACATTTTGAAAACGTTCAAAATTCTCCATTGACTTGTATAGAGACGGAAGTCCTTTTGACACCAAAACGGTCGCCCCCTGGTGGCCTTTTGATAGAATGCAGTTTTAAATTACTTCAGCGTTGGCCTCATTTCAGAAGACCGGAACTCCCCGCCTGGGACTTCCAGGATGACAAATAGTTTCTTCCTACAAGCACTAAAACTCCTCATCATCGAAAAACGTATATATAATAAGATTAAATGGTAACAGATGAATAATTAGGAAGTGATAACAGTTTTATTAGAAAAATAAAAAATTGAGGGAAAAGAAAGAAGAAAAGAAAAAATATAATAATAATAACCCTTTCATGCATGAATTATGATAAACTCAGTCAGGATTATTTTCCAAAGTATTTTTATACATCCTTAGTTCTACGTTTATTCTATAAAGAGATATTTTTTTGGAATTCATGCATTTTATACTGTAAAAAACATGAATGTAATAACATGGTAGTTGTTTAGATATAGCTGTAATTTAGTTATACAGTTGTAATATGGTGTTATGTTGGAATGGTGGCTCCTCCACTACCCTGTAGGCCTCTCTATTCGAGCTCTATTATAAACTGAGTCAGCGGGTGACAGTGATGTTTGGCGCATTGGTCACGACAGAGACAGATCCTCTTCCTGTTGCTTCTACACGTGCCAGTGCCGTAGATCCCTTGGTGTTCCAGTGCCTGAAGGACGGGAATGGTGCAAAAGAAATTGTGGAAAAACACCTTGTGATTCTTGTCCTGAATGTCCTCACAAAGGCACATAACCCTAACCCTAACCCATCTCCGGCCATTCCCAGCTGACTGATCTCACCTCGTCCCCCAGCTGGACCTTGATAGGGTTCAAAGTTGTACCTGTACCCAGAGGACCCACACTCTCATTCCCCAGGGCTTGGGGTTTTTTGGGGACATATTGACTGAAACTCTTCTGGATCAGGTGCTGAGCGGAAGGTTTTCTTAAGTGCATCCAAGACTGGTCTGACTTCGGCAAACCTGTCGGCATTTTCAGGGTCCAGTGAGTAGTTCAATGTGCTTGAATCTGTTCACTGGCATTGCATCGGATATCAAATCCAGACGAAGTGTCTCTGATGACCAGTACATTCTGGATCTGGGGCATCTGACATATGACATTACCAACTCCTCTGAGGTCAATGCCAGCTGGTCTTTTCCTTTCTGGTCAAACGTGGAGGATTCATCTCCTTCGGATGTTGAACTCCGTCGTTTTTATCAGTCATTTATTGAAAGCCTTTTAACTTACTCTTTTATCTGTTGGTTCAATAATCTGTCACTCGAGGACAGAAACAGTCTCAACAGTATCGTGAGAACCTGCTCCAAGATCATCGGACTTAAGCAGAGAGACCTCGGTTCCTTATGGGAACTACAGGTCATGAGGAAGTCACAACATTATGAGTTCTTCCGGGCAAATCTTAAGAAATGAATTTTCATTATTGCCTTCAGGGCGTTGCTATGCCAACGCCCTGGTTCTAAACCGTACTGAAAGGTACGGTTTAGAACCTGCTCTATGTGTAAAGTGCCTTGAGATAACTTTGTTGTGATTTGGCGCTTTACAAATAAAGATTGATTGATTGAACCTGCATGTAAGTGTTAGGGTTAGTCCTTTATCCCCTCTGCTGTCCGACTGCTGAACTAATCTATATGAGGTCCAGTTGTATCTGTGTGTTATTGCAGTGTGCAGCTGGATACTGTGGTGCTTTTTTACTATAGGACCTGCTGACTTGGCACATTGATTTTTGCACTTTTTCACACTCTCGCCAACTCTTCTTCTTCTTTCTTCTGTGTTTTCTATCTTGTTATTTATGTGTACGAGTATGTTGTGGTGCGAGCTGTCAAATGAATTCCCCTCCAAGGGATTAATAAAGTTATCTTGAATCTTGAAACATTACCAGACTCCTCACCTTCACTGTCACTGCTTGATCCTACTTCTCTGCTAGCACCGGTCTGTACTGGCAGCCATTCTTCATCACTGCTACCAGAAGCACACTCTTCCTCACTAGAGGCTGAAACTCCTCAATTACCCTGTAGGCCTATAAAACATGAACTACAGTCTGAAATACTTCTGATCACCACATATTATAACATACAGCAGTAACAGGACACAGCTGGGACCAGCAGCTGTTTATAGTCCAGATGCAACCTTTCTCTGTATTTAACTGGTGAATAAAACAAACGCCACTTTAAATAAGAAATCACATTAACCCTTTCACACACTGGTCCCTGCAGTGGAAAGCTAATCAAAAGCTGTTTGCTTATGTATGAAAGAGTTTTGTGGCACTTCAGCCTCCAGAGGACACCAGAGCATCATCTCATATATTATAATGTAATGTTATATCATGGGAAAGAAAAAAAGAAGTTGAAATATTTAGTTTCATGCCTAAAGAGAAAAACAAAATCCTGACCGGTTATAATTCATGTATAAAAGGGTTAAAGGTGCGTCTGATGCACCAGTTTATAATGTTAAGTATATATAAATATATCCTTATATAAGTGATGTCATGAGCTGGATGAGACAGTGGATTAAATTCTTGTTACTTGATGTCTATAATTTTCCCAGTTTATATATTTTATGTAGTATTTGATGAACTTACTGTATAATGTGTTCAATAAAGAGAAAAAGTGATTTAATATATTTTAATAAAATCCTTTAACATGTAATATTTATGATTTCATGTTTGTGGAAACCTGAAAATGATCAAAACACGTGTTTCAATTGTCAAGGCAACTCTTCAGTTTTATTTTCTTCTTTTTGACTTTGACAGAAAAAAAATAAAAAATAAAAACCGTTGTTGGGACTTTAGTGGAAAAAAGAAAAGAACAACGTTAATGCAAAAGAAACTTTCAAAGGCAAAAAGTCACAAATGCAGCAACTGAATCTCAACAAGGAGTAAAAAAAAACAGGGTGTTTGTATTTTGGGTGGGGGGGGGGGGATCAGCTGACTCTCCATCATCAGGAATGTAGAATGGTGAGGTGGGCGGGGCTGACACTAATAAGGGGCGGGGCTATCACTATAAGGGGCGGGGCTACAGGGAGTTAAGTGCTGGAGCTTCAGAGCTGGCCGCAGTCTCCGATGGCGAGCTTGCCTTTGGTTTTGCCGCTCTGGCTGCCGCAGGCCTCCATCTTCTTCACCACGTCCATGCCCTCAACCACGGAGCCGAACACCACGTGCTTCCCGTCCAGCCTGGGGGGGGGGGGGGGGGGGGCAGCGTCAGTACACACATTATACTGACATCAGCTGTTTTAAAGCACACTGTAAAAACATCTTTATTAAAGCTTCTTAAATATGAATGTTCTACTTTATTACATCATCTTCTTTCTATAAATTTAATCTTATTGGTTTTATTTGTCTGTCTTTTAATATCTTCAAAGTAGATGTTAATCCAACCTTTAAACTTATTTTTAGTCATTTTAAACACTTTAAACTAGATGTTAGCTCCAACTTTAAACCTTTTCTGTTCTTATTTATTTATATTTACATTTACATTTTTAAACATGTTAATTTTCTCTTGTGTGTATTAGTCTAATGTTTCTTTTAACACTTTAAACTACATTAACCTGTAATTAAAAGGAGATTTATTAGTTCAGTCTGACAGTAAAATGAATATTTGAGACATTTGGAGTTAACTACTAATCAAAATATTGATTAATCAGTAAGAAAAGTGATATAAAAGTAATGTTACAATAAAATAAAGTAGAAACTTGTGCATTAAGTTTGACTCAGGATTCAAACCGACGCCGTCTGTGACCCGAGGTCTCAGTACATCCTGATTATTGATGGTCGGGGCTGCAGCAGCGTGCACGTGCAGCAGCGTGCGTGTGCTCACCATGTTGTCTGTGCCGTGCAGATGAAGAACTGAGACCCGTTGGTGTTGGGCCCGGCGTTGGCCATGGACAGGGTGCCGGCGCCGGTGTGCTTCAGGGTGAAGTTCTCATCGGCAAACTTGTTGCCGTAGATGGACTTACCACCGGTTCCGTTGTGGTTGGTGAAGTCTCCGCCCTGCAAACACACACGCGGTTAGACGCTGCTCACACACACACACACACACACACACACACCTAGCTGCTGCTCTCAGACTCACCTGGCACATGAAGCCGGGGATGATGCGGTGGAAGGTGCATCCCTTGTAGCCGAAGCCCTTCTCGCCGGTGCAGAGGGCGCGGAAGTTCTCGGCCGTCTTGGGAACGACGTCGTCACGAAGCTGCAGGAAGAGAAACGCGATAAAGTCAGCGGCTCGTTTTACACACAGAGAAGAAGAAAGAAACAGAGACCAGAGGAATTATTAACGAGGATCGGTTCAGACGGTGAGTCATCGTCTGGATCGGTGCCAAAAATCTGAGCTGCTCTTTGCTCCGTGTGGAAACATGCTGGAAAGGTTATATAACGTGCTGCTGCCCCCCCCCCATAAAACACACTAACATGCTGCTGCCCCCCCCCCTAAAACACACTAACATGTTGCTGCCCCCCATAAAACACACTAACATGCTTGCCCCCCCCTAAAAACACACTAACATGCTGCTGCTGCCCCCCTAAAAACACACTAACATGCTGCTGCCCCCCCCCTAAAACACACTAACATGTTGCTGCCCCCCATAAAACACACTAACATGCTTGCCCCCCCCTAAAAAACACATTAACATGCTGCTGCCCCCCCCCCCCCCTAAAACACACTAACCCTCTGCCCCCTCCCCAAATACACTAACATGCTGCTGTAAACAGACTGCGGCTCTTTGTTCCAGCAGCGCTGCAGCATGGGGGAGGAGGGGAGGGGGGCTGCAGCAGAGAGGAATAGCGCTGCAGCCCGGAGCTCTGACTACCGGAAACACCCGTAACCCCTCGGCTGTCTGCGGCTCAGAACACCGTGGAGTCACCGGGAGCCGCCCTGCACTGGGCACAAAATGGCGTTAACTAGCTTTCTAGTTGCCGGATGTAACCTGCGTTAAAATGGCGCCATTCCGTTGGTACCGATCAGCTACCGGGAGCCATCTCACTACATCCGCATTATTCAATCAGCCCCCCCCCACCCCTGCGGAACTTTCCAGAACCTCACCGGTAACCGGCGGCGCGTGCAGCCCACTAACTTGCGGCCAGCCCGGTAACAGGCGGCGCGTGCAGCTCTAAAGCTTCATTTAAACATTATTCAATTTAACCGTTAATAATAAAATGAGTGCTCGGAGGGAACACGTCACGGAGGTTTCCCGGGCTCGCGTGAAGGCCGCGAAACAAAGAGCAGCGCGAGCTGCGCACAAACGGTCTGCGCATTCACATGTTGAATTAGCATGTATGCTAGCGGCTCAAACGTGGCCCGCGGGCCTTTGCCTGGCCGCACCGGGAGCATGGCAGCCCGGTACCAGAGACACATTAACATCACTCTACCGGAGCATTAACAGTAAGGTTACCGGTATCTGCAGTTACCAGACACGGTTCAGACCGGTAACGGTTAGCCGGAGCTAGAAGCACGTGCGCATGCTCCTTCAGGACAGTGGCGCTCGTGACAGCTCGCGTGATGCTACAGGAAGCGGCTGTTCATTCATCCCGCAGCCCCCCTCCTCCTCCCCACACCGCACCGCACAGCTCCCCCTGCACGCGCCGGCCCGCATGCCCCCAGCCCGCGTGCTTAGTTACCTCGATGACCACGCGGCCCATTGGAGATCCCTCCTGGGTCACATCGAAGTAAACTTTTGGTCTGGACATGCTGAAGTCTTACGGAGCGCGAGGAACCGAAAAAGATGGCGGCGCGTGCAGCTCGCTTATAAAGGAAACTAGTGGGCGGGGCTACCTCGCAGACAGCCAATGGGAAGCGCCGCCCCAGTTTATTGATACGTGTTTGAGCCAATCGGCGGTCAGGAAACCCGACACTCCTCCTGACTGCTTTCCTGACTCATCCAGAGGTGCGTTTGGATTCCGCACACTGGGAGGCAGTGGGGCGGGGCTTCAGTGCTTTCAGAAGTCTGAGCCTCGCGACCCCGCCTCGTGCCGGTGTCCCGGTTACTAAAACTTGAACTCGTAAGAGCCGGAGCAGCGCGCGCCACGGATAATTGACAGCTCGGTCGTCCAATCCGTGCAGCGCGTGAACGCCAAGCCCCGCAGTCATAGCGCGGTCCCGCTGTTGGAGGAAGATGCGTGTGCGCGGCCCCGCGGATAGGGCGCGGCCCCGCGGACAGGGCGCGGTCAGCTGCGCATTAAAGTTCGTGTTTGAACGTCAGCACGTGCTCAACGGTTCTTTGACATAATTAGATTTTTTAACTTCTGTAAAGTTTCTTTGAAAAGAGTTTTAACAATAAAACCTACAGATGTTATTATATTAATTATATTAATTATATTTCTTATCATGTTCAGACTGAGATTAAACAGATTTATAACTTTGTGTTTCTACTGAGCTTAAAAAGCTTCTACTGACGTATTTAAAACTTTTAATAATCATAATCATCCACGACGCTAAACAAACAGCCTCATCGCTGCATCCGCTGGTAGCAGATTTATCTTTTATCTTTTATCTTTTATCTTTTATCTTTTTATGTTTTTTTTACCCTGCTCTTAGATGTTTATATAGTTTTATCCATTTCATTGTTTTTACTCTCTGTTCTTCTCTGCCGCCGTCACAGGATCTTGTGTAATATTATTTATGTGCAATAAGCTAAACTCTGAAACACTGTGAAGCAATGTGTGATTGTGTGTAGTCGTGTATGTTTTGTGCTTATTATGTGTTGTTGTTTATGTGCAGCTGCATAAAGTTTATCTAATCTAAGTTGTGTTTGTTGTGTTTTCCACAAAAAGTCCAAAAAAGTTCAGTTTCCAGTTAGTTAAACATCGTCTGTTCCTCTCTGTCATCATTCCTCCTGTTCATTTATTACATATAAATGAAGCTATATTTATATATTTATACATTAATATATTATATATTAATATATCAGTCTGAGCTGTTTAACTTCATGTTAGTAAAAGATTCACTTAAAGGTAAAGTTCACATCTCTTCAGTGTTAAAGCATCAGTCAGTAAACAGCTTCCTGTTGTTCATAATGAAACATTACAGTCATTAAATCATCTGATCAGCTTCTATTGATCTTCATCAGTCTGAGTTATTATATCCATGATATCTGACATGTTTACTGTGTTTAGCATCAGATTCCCTCTTTGTGTTTCCTGTTGAGCTCATTTCTTTCTTTTCTTTCTTCTTTCTTCTTTTTTTTCTTGCTTCATATTAGCTTCAGATCAACTCTTCTAATGGTCAGTATGAACAGGAGGAATCATTACAGTAAACATGATGAAGGGATCTTCTAATGGTCAGTATGAACAGGAGGAATCATTACAGTAAACATGATGAAGGGATCTTCTAATGGTCAGTATGAACAGGAGGAATCATTACAGTAAACATGATGAAGGGATCTTCTAATGGTCAGTATGAACAGGAGGAATCATTACAGTAAACATGATGAAGGGATCTTCTAATGGTCAGTATGAACAGGAGGAATCATTACTTTATGATCAGCTGATATAAACTTTATTGGTTTGTTTTGAACCTGTCTTCAGTGCTGATGTCGTTGCCATGGTTTCCAGGTGGAGGCTGTGGGGTTTCTTATTGATCGTCAACCTTTAATGATCTTTGATGCTCACAGAGAAGAGGCTGTTCCACTCCCCCCCCCCCCCCCCCCCCCCCCCCCCACAGCCTGGGTGTCAGCTGTGATTGAACACCGGACAGCTGGAACAGCCCCCCCCCCTTCTTCACCCCCCCCCCCCTTCTACACCCCCCCCTTCCTGACAGTGAGCTGATCCTCCGACGCTACTGAGCATGTGCAGAACAATCTTCACTATAAAAGACTAATTGATTAATTGGGAATCGACAAGATTGATCAATAATTACAATAATGGCGCCTTCTGCACATGCTCAGTAGGAACACACTCTTCAAAATAAAGGAACAAACTCTTCAAAATAAAGGAACAAACTCTTCAAAATAAAGCAATAAACTCTACAAAATATAGTTTGTTCCTTTATTTTGAAGTTTGTTCCTTTATTTTGAAGTTTGATCCTTTATTTTGAAGTGTGTCCCTTTATTTTGAAGTTTGTTCCTTTATTATAAAGAGTTTGTTCCTTTATTTTGAAGAGTTTGTTCCTTTATTATAGAGTTGTCCCTTTATTTTGAAGTTTGTTCCTTTATTATAAAGAGTTTGTTCCTTTATTTTGAAGTTTGTTCCTTTATTTTGAAGAGTTTGTTCCTTTATTTTGAAGTTTGTTCCTTTATTTTGAAGTTTGTTCCTTTATTACAAAGAGTTTGTTCCTTTATTTTGAAGTTTGTTCCTTTATTATAAAGAGTTTGTTCCTTTATTTTGAAGTTTGTTCCTTTATTATAAAGAGTTGTCCCTTTATTTTGAAGAGTTTGTATGTTTTATAGTTTATTAATGAATAAACTAATCTGACTTTGATAATGAATCTAATGTCACTAATGTTCAGTATATAAACATATTTATCATGTTTGAGTTGTTTTATAATTATTTGTTTAGTTTTTATTGTGTTTAAAATGTTGAATTAATATCAAATGTAATATAAATAAATTCACGTCTTATTTAAACTTTGTGTTTGTGAGAAAGGAGCAGCGGCTCTCCGTTGTGTCTTTCCAGTGTGTGTTTATTAAATTACAAAGGTTATTATTATTATTATTGTTATTAGCATCATAACTGAATCATGATCATGTACAGTTTATTCACTGACACCACAACTGTCTGGACTCTATCACTTTACAACATACAGAATAATGACCATGAATTATTATCACACGTACAAGCTGCTGCTGACGGAGCAGGAAGTGACCTCACCGCAGGAAGTGACCTCATCGTACAGACATCGTGAGCTCCACAGCTGACAGGAAGTCACATTTAAAACATTAAACAGTAACTTTTCAAACACTCATATCTTCCAATTGTAAACATCTCAGTTTTATATCTTTATAAAATCTTTAACGTTAAATCTGTCGGTTATTTTACGTTGAAAAAAAAAAACACAACTTCCGCTTCAACGTTGATGTCACTTCCTGTCACCTGTGGAGGTGAAGAGGTGAAGATGTCGGCCATGTTGTCTGCAGTCTGGTCACATGGTCTCTCCTCTCATTGGACACAAAGACCCGCCCTACCCTGCTTCTGATTGGCTGACGTAGATCTCCTTCCAACAGCCAATCAGAGGCAGGCGCGTCTTTTTGTTTGCGGCTTAAATGTAATAAAACATGTTGCCATGGTAACTGTGATGTTTAGCGTCTTCCTGCCGTTCAGTGATTGGCTGAAATCTTTTACGTCGCCTCGTAGCTTCAATAATTTTAAACTTTATTAAACGTTACAGAGACGATGCGGTTCGGTTCAAATTATTAAAAAACAAGAAAAAAAGAAGCTTCACATCGACTTTAATCATTCCTCCTTTTTATACTGACTATTAAAAGGAATTTATTCACTGTTCATATGGACACCTGACTGCTGGTTTAACAGACTGGGAACACTGGGAACACTGGTTAGTGTCCTTTAAGGTTAATTAAAGGACAGTTAAAGTGTCCAAACGGTTTGATCAGTTCTCAGAAATGTTTGTAAACTTATTAAATTAAACTGAACGATCAATATCACAGATTCTGTTCTGATCATTTTATATCTGACTTTATTTTATTAGTTAATCAGCCGAAGTTTTTCTGTCACTTTGACAAAAAATCAATTCAAATCTAAAGTCTGTTTTTATTATTTGTACCAAACTGCTCCGTCGTCTCTGTTACGCTAACCGTTAGATTAGGAGGAAGAGGAAGAGGAGGAGGAGGGAGAGGAGGAAGAGGATGAAGAGGAGGAGGAGGAGCTGCTCTCTCTCCGCTCATCAGAATAAAAACTTGTTAACAGACGATTGGCTCGTTTACGATGACATCATCTGACGAGCAGCTCGTTAAAAATTCAGATTAAAACATCTGGAATCCAAAATCAGCCAATCAGAGAGCAGGAATCCAACATCAGCCAATCAGAGAGCAGGAATCCAACATCAGCCAATCAGAGAGCAGCATGCTGACTGACAGCAGCAGCCTGTTTATGATTCCATTTAAAAAAGTGTGTGCGTGCGTGTGTGTGTGTGTGTGTGTGTGTGCGTGTGTGCATCTTGGGGACGAGGTCACGCTGCCTTCAGGGTCATCAGGTGAAAAACACGTCTGTTGGTTTAAAGCTCATCTTCGACTGTTCGTACATTTAAAACTCATTTTTAAAGCAGACGACCGCACTGCTGCTTACATCACTGTGACATCACCGTGACATCACCGTGACAAAAACAGACCAGACAGACGTTCATAGAAAAAAACAGATCAATGTAAAAGCTGCTGGATGATTTGTGAGCAGAGACGTGACACGAGTTAAAGCAGCAGTACGGTGATGTCACAGCTCTGATGTCACAGCTCTGATGTCACAGCTCTGATGTCACAGGTGTGATGTCACAGCTCTGACGGGGGAATGGAGGATGAACGATCAAAATACACTTTCAGAGAATAAAAAACAAAAATAAAATAAAGTTACCATCAAAGTTCATCATAGTCACATCAAAGAGTTTCATATTTAAAAGTTTCCTTCTCGTCGCGCCGCTCCTTCCTGTGCAGACGGCGGCCATGTTGGGCCCGCTGTCACGTTGGCGGCGGCGGCGAGGAAACAGGAAACAGGAAACAGAGTTTATGTTTTTCACAGTAAAAGTCTCTGTGTTAGTTTCAGTTGTTCTCGAACAGACTCAGCAGGTCGTCGTTGTTGTTGTTCGGGAGGTCCGGAGGGCCGAGGTAGGAGAGCAACTCATCAGGGTTCGTCAACTCTGGAAGCAACTGACACACACACACACACACACACACACACACACACACACACACACACACACAAACACACACACACACACACACACACACACACACACACACACACACACACAGAGAGACACACACACATATATATATTATTATATTATATTATATTTAATATAAAGTTATAATGTAAGATCATGGGTTAGGGTTACCATGGTAACCCAGAGTAAATGTAATATTTAGAACAATTGTATTCCATTACCTTTATTTAATATAAAGTTATAATGTAAGATCATGCCAAACTAGTTGATATGGTGTTTTATTGACTATTTACTGTTTTTAAGCAAGTTGAATTATTTGGTACAAAGTTTTTATGGTTACACCACTTAGACATTTTTGCCATAATCCTCTAATATATTCTCTCTAAATGGATTAAAAGCAGAAATTTGATGCTGGGTCCACAAAAAAAGAATGTGTGAAGTTATTCATACGTTTATTTTATCATTTTAACCCTTCAAATTTAAACTAAACCTCATGAACACTAATATAAACATCACTGATCAGCTGTTAATAATCAATAATCAATAACTGCAGTCTGCTCTCCACTCACGTCCAGAGAAGGTTCGGGAACCTCTGCAGCCCCCCCCCATCCCGAAGGAGCCGTCACCATGGAGACGGGGATTCTGGTTTCCGCGCTGCATCATCTGGTTGCCACCCCCCATCTGAGGGTTGCCATGGAGACCCTGCGACTGCTGCTGGGAGAGAGGGGGACCATGGGAAGAGGAGTCCAGACGGCCTGAGACGGACATCTGAGGAGGAGGAAGAGGAAGAGGAAGAGAGAAGAGGAGGAGATAGGAGGAGGAAGAGGAAGAGGAGAGAGGAGAGGAGGAAGAGGAAGAGGAGGAGAGAGGAGAAAAGAGGAGAGGAGGAGGAAGAGGAGATAGGAGGAGGAGTAGGAGGAAGAGGAAGAGAAGAGGAGGAAGAGGAGAGGTTCATGTATTGATCTGACTGTTTTCTTGTGATAAGATGAAGATGATGAAGACGAAGGTGTACGGAGTTATATTAGTGCCTCATCAGAGAGACTGAGCAGACGGACCAATCACAGACTGGGAGGAAGCATCCTGATCTGAGCCTGAGCCAATCAGAGCGGAGACACCGGTCACATGTCCCATGAGGCACTAACACCACTCCATACTGATGAAGATGAAGATGAAGGTGTTACAGTACCTGTGCAGCCATTGGGTGAGGGGGGGGCTTGTCGGGGGTGAGGAGGGCACTGGACAGCTCAGACTGGTAGGAGAGGGGGGGGAGGGGAGGAGAAGTCCCCCCCGACCCCCCCGGGAGTCCCAGGACCACTGAAGTCTGAGAACCCCGTCTGACCGGGGTAGGACGGAGCTGAGGGGGGGGGGGAGAGATCAATAACTCTGATTAATAACACTGATTAATAACTCTGATCAATAACTCCGATCAGTTATCATCATCAATAGGTCTGTATGAGCGGTACCTGGTCCGGGGTAGTCGGGGGTGTTGCCGCCCCCTGCAGGCAGGGAGGAGTACTGCATGGGGGAGGAGGCGGCAGCAGAGGAAGAGGAGGAGGAGGAAGGGTTTGGGCCCAGAGAGACGATCATCTCCATGACGCTGGGCAGAACCATGTGACTGGGACTGACGGTCCGACAGCGCTTCAGAACCGGACCGTCTGACTCTTCCTTCACATGAATGTCCGGCTTCACAGGAACCGGCTTCCAGCTGCACACCGGGTCGATGGTGATCTCCTCGTACTCCGAACTGAGAGAGAAGAACCGTCAGAACCTGATCACCTGATACCTGATCATTGATCACCTGATCATTGATCACCTGATCATTGATCACTGATCACCTGATACCTGATCATTGATCATTGATCACCTGATCACCGATCACCTGATCACCTGATCACCTGATACCTGATCATTGATCACCTGATCATTGATCACCTGATCATTGATCACCTGATCATTGATCACTGATCACCTGATACCTGATCATTGATCATTGATCACCTGATCACCGATCACCTGATCATTGATCACCTGATCACCGATCACCTGATCATTGATCACCTGATCATTGATCACTGATCACCTGATCATTGATCACCTGATCACCTGATCATTGATCACCTGATCACCTGATCATTGATCACCTGATCATTGATCACTGATCACCTGATCACCTGATCATTGATCACCTGATCATTGATCACCTGATCATTGATCACCTGATACCTGTTTTTTATCACTTTACAGATTAAACATATTATTTTATTTTCGGGGCTTAATATTTATAATAATCACCATATTTCAGTAAACTGTATAAACGTTTGAACGGTTCTGTATGAGCTGCAGTAAACCTGCTGATCAGATCCTCAGACTGAACTTTAACGGACCATCACAGACAGAACCTAAAGAGAGCACAGCGCCCCCTGCTGGAGGAAGCCTGATGAGCTACAGGTGATAATATAAAATATAAAGGACTTCATTATAGTTACAATATGACTTTTTCTCTTCATGTCGAACATCGAATAAAAACTGATCTCTGATCACCTGATGCTCATCATGAGGTTAAAGGTTACGGTCCGAAACAGGAAGTGCTCCTGATTTAACCGTTACGTGTCTATTGAAGGAAAAACTTTCTTACTTCTGAACGTAGATGAGGATTCCCAACATGTACTGATCCACCTCCAGACCCTCCAACAGAGCTGTTTTACTGAGGAGCACAAAGGTTACAGAGTAATCTTATAGAAATTGTGTGTGTGTGTGTGTGTATATGTGTGTGTGTGTGTGTATGTGTGTATATGTGTGTATATGTGTGTGTGTGTGTATATGTGTGTATATATGTGTGAGTGTGTATATATGTGTGTGTGTGTGTGTATATATGTGTATATATGTGTGTATATATGTGTGTGTGTGTATATATGTGTGAGTGTGTGTGTGTGTGTGTGTGTGTGTTAACATACTTGCACACAGGGCATCTCCATGTTCCTCTCTCACAGTTGAGCTGCAGGTACGACTCCAGATCGAAAACACTGCAGACACACAGACGTCCGTTACTATCAGCTGTTATTGATTGATTGATTGATTGATTGATTGATTGATTGATTGCATCATGTGACCTCACAGTGCGGAGGCGTGTGATTGGCTGACCTGTATGTGCCCTACAGTCGTGACCTCTGGCCGGCAGCTGGATGCGGCGGAAAGTGATCGGACACTTCAAAGAGACTCTGATGGCGGTTTGCTCCACACCGTCCTCTCCGTTTAACCCGGGGTCCCAGGGATGGAGCCGCTGCTGAAGTTCCTCTTTACTGTCACATGATCATATGAACACGTTACTTTACTGTCACATGATCATTATGAACACGTTACTTTACTGTCACATGATCACATGAACACGTTACTATCAGACGGGGAGGTCCAGTCCTCTGAAATGAGGCCAACCAGGAAGTAACTTAAACTGCATTCTGTTTTGACTGTTCCTTCCTTCCTTCCTTCCTCTCCTTTCCTTCCCTCTTTTCCTTCATTCCTCCCTCCTTTCCTTCATTCCTCCCTCCTTTCCTTCCTTCCTTTCCTCCCTTCCTTTCTCCCTCCTTTTCTTCCTTCTTCATTTGGGACATTTTGGCCTCCCTGATTTTATATGTGACGATAAAGCAGGGTATGCATTAGGGCGTGGCTACGTGGTGATTGACAGGTTGATTGGTTCACAGGTTCAGGAGGGCGCCTCATGCTCCTCCTGATGCCCATATAAGTAGAATCCCTGTTTT
>NC_084973.1:34060079-34065079 GCF_963691925.1 Scomber scombrus
CAACTTCCGCTTCAACGTTGATGTCACTTCCTGTCACCTGTGGAGGTGAAGAGGTGAAGATGTCGGCCATGTTGTCTGCAGTCTGGTCACATGGTCTCTCCTCTCATTGGACACAAGGACCCGCTCTACCCTGCTTCTGATTGGCTGACGTAGATCTCCTTCCAGCAGCCAATCAGAGGCAGGCGCGTCTTTTTGTTTGTGGCTTAAATGTAATAAAACATGTTGCCATGGTAACTGTGATGTTTAGCGTCTTCCTGCCGTTCAGTGATTGGCTGAAATCTTTTACGTTGCCTCGTAGCTTCAATCATTTTAAACTTTATTAAACGTTACAGAGACGACGATGCAGCTCGGTTCAAATTATTAAAAAACAAGAAAAAAAGAAGCTTCACATCGATTGTAATCATTCCTCCTTTTTATACTGTTTATTAAAAGGAATCTCTTTACTGCTCATATGGACACCTGACTGCTGGTTTAACAGACTGGGAACACTGGTTAGTGTCCTTTAAGGTTAATTAAAGGACAGTTAAAGTGTCCAAACGGTTTGAATGGTTTGATCAGTTCTCAGAAATGTTTGTAAACTTATTAAATTAAACTGAACGATCAATATTACAGATTCTGTTCTGATCATTTTATATCTGACTTTATTTTATTATTTAATCAGCCGAAGTTTTTCTGTCACTTTGACAAAAAATCAATTCAAATCTAAGTCTGTTTTTATTATTTGTACCAAACTTATCCGTCGTCTCTGTTACGCTAACTGTTAGATTAGGAGGAAGAGGAGGAGGAGGAAGAGGAGGAAGAGGAGGAGGAGCTGCTCTCTCTCCGCTCATCAGAATAAAAACTCGTTAACAGACGATTGGCTCGTTTACGATGACATCATCTGACGAGCAGCTCGTTAAAAATTCAGATTAAAACATCTGGAATCCAACATCAGCCAATCAGAGAGCAGGAATCCAACATCAGCCAATCAGAGAGCAGGAATCCAACATCAGCCAATCAGAGAGCAGGAATCCAACATCAGCCAATCAGAGAGCAGCATGCTGACTGACAGCAGCAGCCTGTTTATGACTCCATTTAAAAAAGTGTGTGTGTGCGTGTGTGTGTGTGTGTGTGTGTGCGTGTGTGCATCTTGGGGACGAGGTCACGCTGCCTTCAGGGTCATCAGGTGAAAAACACGTCTGTTGGTTTAAAGCTCATCTTCGACTGTTCGTACATTTAAAACTCATTTTTAAAGCAGACGACCGCACTGCTGCTTTCACATCACCGTGACATCACCGTGACATCACCGTGACAAAAACAGACCAGACAGACGTTCATAGAAAAAAACAGATCAATGTAAAAGCTGCTGGATGATTTGTGAGCAGAGACGTGACACGAGTTAAAGCAGCAGTACGGTGATGTCACAGCTCTGATGTCACAGCTCTGATGTCACAGGTGTGATGTCACAGCTCTGACGGGGGAATGGAGGATGAACGATCAAAATACACTTTCAGAGAATAAAAAACAAAAATAAAATAAAGTTACCATCAAAGTTCATCATAGTCACATCAAAGAGTTTCATATTTAAAAGTTTCCTTCTCGTCGCGCCGCTCCTTCCTGTGCAGACGGCGGCCATGTTGGGCCCGCTGTCACGTTGGCGGCGGCGGCGAAGAAACAGGAAACAGGAAACAGAGTTTATGTTTTTCACAGTAAAAGTCTCTGTGTTAGTTTCAGTTGTTCTCGAACAGACTCAGCAGGTCGTCGTTGTTGTTGTTCGGGAGGTCCGGAGGGCCGAGGTAGGAGAGCAACTCATCAGGGTTCGTCAACTCTGGAAGCAACTGACACACACACAGAGACACACACACACACACACAGACACAGACACAGACACACATATATATATTATTATATTATATAATATTTAATATAAAGTTATAATGTAAGATCATGGGTTAGGGTTACCATGGTAACCAGAGTAAATGTAATATTTAGAACAATTGTATTCCATTACCTTTATTTAATATAAAGTTATAATGTAAGATCATGCCAAACTAGTTGATATGGTGTTTTATTGACAATTTACTGTTTTTAAGCAAGTTGAATTATTTGGTACAAAGTTTTTATGGTTACACCACTTAGACATTTTTACCATAATCCTCTAATATATTCTCTCTAAATGGATTAAAAGCAGAAATTTGATGCTGGGTCCACAATAAAAGAATGTGTGAAGTTATTCATACGTTTATTTTATCATTTTAACCCTTTAAATCTAAACTGAACCTCATGAACACTAATATAAACATCACTGATCAGCTGTTAATAATCAATAATCAATAACTGCAGTCTGCTCTCCACTCACGTCCAGAGAAGGTTCGGGAACCTCTGCAGCCCCCCCCATCCCGAAGGAGCCGTCACCATGGAGACGGGGATTCTGGTTTCCGCGCTGCATCATCTGGTTGCCACCCCCCATCTGAGGGTTGCCATGGAGACCCTGCGACTGCTGCTGGGAGAGAGGGGGACCATGGGAAGAGGAGTCCAGACGGCCTGAGACGGACATCTGAGGAGGAGGAGGAGGAAGAGGAAGAGAGAAGAGGAGAGGAGGAGGAGGAAGAGGAAGAGGAGAGAGGAGAGGAGGAAGAGGAAGAGGAGGAGAGAGGAGAAAAGAGGAGAGGAGGAGGAGGAGGAGATAGGAGGAGGAGTAGGAGGAAGAGGAAGAGAAGAGGAGGAAGAGGAGAGGTTCATGTATTGATCTGACTGTTTTCTTGTGATAAGATGAAGATGATGAAGACGAAGGTGTACGGAGTTATATTAGTGCCTCATCAGAGAGACTGAGCAGACGGACCAATCACAGACTGGGAGGAAGCATCCTGATCTGAGCCTGAGCCAATCAGAGCGGAGGACACCGGTCACATGTCCCATGAGGCACTAACACCACTCCATACTGATGAAGATGAAGATGAAGGTGTTACAGTACCTGTGCAGCCATTGGGTGAGGGGGGGGCTTGTCGGGGGTGAGGAGGGCACTGGACAGCTCAGACTGGTAGGAGAGGGGGGGAGGGGAGGAGAAGTCCCCCCCGACCCCCCCGGGAGTCCCAGGACCACTGAAGTCTGAGAACCCCGTCTGACCGGGGTAGGACGGAGCTGAGGGGGGGGGGGGGGGGGGGGGAGAGAGATCAATAACTCTGATTAATAACTCTGATTAATAACTCTGATCAATAACTCTGATCAATAACTCTGATCAATAACTCTGATCAATAACTCTGATCAATAACTCTGATCAATAACTCTGATCAATAACTCTGATCAGTTATCATCATCAATAACTCTGTATGAGCGGTACCTGGTCCGGGGTAGTCGGGGGTGTTGCCGCCCCCTGCAGGCAGGGAGGAGTACTGCATGGGGGAGGAGGCGGCAGCAGAGGAAGAGGAGGAGGAGGAAGGGTTTGGGCCCAGAGAGACGATCATCTCCATGACGCTGGGCAGAACCATGTGACTGGGACTGACGGTCCGACAGCGCTTCAGAACCGGACCGTCTGACTCTTCCTTCACATGAATGTCCGGCTTCACAGGAACCGGCTTCCAGCTGCACACCGGGTCGATGGTGATCTCCTCGTACTCCGAACTGAGAGAGAAGAACCGTCAGAACCTGATCACCTGATACCTGATCATTGATCATCTGATCATTGATCACCTGATCATTGATCACCTGATCATTGATCACTGATCACTGATCACCTGATACCTGATCATTGATCACCTGATCACCTGATACCTGATCATTGATCATTGATCACCTGATCACCGATCACCTGATCACCTGATCACCTGATCACCTGATACCTGATCATTGATCACCTGATCATTGATCACCTGATCATTGATCACCTGATCATTGATCACTGATCACTGATCACCTGATACCTGATCATTGATCACCTGATACCTGATCATTGATCACCTGATCACCGATCACCTGATCATTGATCACCTGATCACCGATCACCTGATCATTGATCACTGATCACCTGATCATTGATCACCTGATCACCTGATCATTGATCACCTGATCATTGATCACCTGATCATTGATCACCTGATCACCTGATCATTGATCACCTGATCACCTGATCATTGATCACTGATCACCTGATCACCTGATCATTGATCACCTGATCATTGATCACTGATCACCTGATCATTGATCACCTGATACCTGTTTTTTTATCACTTTACAGACTAAACATAAACATTTTATTTTCGGGGCTTAATATTTATAATAATCACCATATTTCAGTAAACTGTATAAACGTATGAACGGTTCTGTATGAGCTGCAGTAAACCTGCTGATCAGATCCTCCGACTGAACTTTAACGGACCATCACAGACAGAACCTAAAGAGAGCACAGCGCCCCCTGCTGGAGGAAGCCTGATGAGCTACAGGTGATAATATAAAATATAAAGGACTTCATTATAGTTACAATATGACTTTTTCTCTTCATGTCGAACATCGAATAAAAACTGATCTCTGATCACCTGATGCTCATCATGAGGTTAAAGGTTACGGTCCGAAACAGGAAGTGCTCCTGATTTAACGTTACGTGTCTATTGAAGGAAAAACTTTCTTACTTCTGAACGTAGATGAGGATTCCCAACATGTACTGATCCACCTCCAGACCCTCCAACAGAGCTGTTTTACTGAGGAGCACAAAGGTTACAGAGTTATCTTATAGAAATTGTGTGTGTGTGTGTGTGTGTATATGTGTGTGTGTGTGTGTATGTGTGTATATGTGTGTATATGTGTGTGTGTGTGTATATATGTGTGTGTGTGTGTGTATATATGTGTATATATGTGTGTATATATGTGTGTGTGTGTATATATGTGTGAGTGTGTGTGTGTGTGTGTGTGTGTTACATACTTGCACACAGGGCATCTCCATGTTCCTCTCTCACAGTTGAGCTGCAGGTACGACTCCAGATCGAAACACTGCAGACACACAGACGTCCGTTACTATCAGCTGTTAT
>NC_084973.1:34072579-34077579 GCF_963691925.1 Scomber scombrus
GATGTGAGGAAGAAGCTGGTCCTCTTGTACACATGTAGTTATATGTGGGAGGAAGTTATTACTCTGTTTATTAACTGTTTAACTGACCCAGCTCTATGTATTCTGGGTCTGTTACCATGGAGACAGGATGTACAATAGTTTTGGAAGTCGTCTCTGTGGTTTTAAGGAACGGATAGAATAGCGATGACGAGAGCGGCAACATTTCAACGGGTCACTGATTAATGTAACGGGGGGGGGGGGGGGTGATGATGTAATGTTTGTTTTTGCAGGATGTAACTCACCTCCCTGAGTAGCCCCCCGGGCCTCCAGCGTAGCCCCCACTGGGCCGGCCGTACATGCCCTGGTTCATGTAGCTTTTGTTGGGCTCGCCGTAGCCCTGCTGGCCCATGTAGCCCCCGGGCCCGCCGGCCATGCCCGGACCCCCGGGGCCCTGCATCATGGGGCCCCCTCCCTGGTTGGCCCCAGGGCCCATCACCCCCCCACCCAGACCCTGAAACACAAAGACGCATGACATCATTACCTCATTACATACGCACGGTTATTAAACAGGTTAATTTAAGGTGGTGATGTCATACCTGGCTGGCCGAGGGATTGGTCACTCCCCAGACGGTGGTTACCACGGAGAGAGATCCTGTGGGCTGATTGGTCTGCTGCTGCCAGCTGGAAGGATCATAGGGGTACGAACCGTCACTGCAGGAGAGGAGACGTTAGTGAGGGCGTGTGTGCATGTATGTGTGTCTGTATATATGTGTGTGTGTGTGTGTGTACCTGAGTGTGTGTTTGTGCGTATGTATCTGTATGCGTATGTGTGTACCTGTGTTTGTATATATGGGTGGGTGTGTGTGTGTGTGTGTGTGTGTGTGTGTGTGTGTGTACCTGTGTGGGTTGTTCAGTCCAGCCTTCATCTGGTTCATAGGGTTCATGGTGGGACGGGCTAGTGGGCCGGGGTCCAATCAGACTCCTGCAAACAGACAGTAAATCAGTTATCTCCAATGAAACTGTCCTGTTACTGTCCTGTAACTGTGCTCTAACTGTCCTGTAACTGTCATGAAACTGTCATGAAACTGTCCTGTTACTGTCCTGTTATTGTCCTGTAACTGTCATGAAACTGTCCTGTAACTGTCATGAAACTGTCCTGTGACTGTCCTGTAACTGTCATGAAACTGTCCTGTTACTGTCATGAAACTGTCATGAAACTGTCCTGTTACTGTCATGAAACTGTCCTGTTACTGTCATGAAACTGTCCTCTAACTGTCATGAAACTGTCCTGTTACTATCCTGTTACTGTCCTGTAACTGTCCTGTTACTGTCCTGTTACTGTCCTGTAACTGTCCTCTAACTGTCCTGTAACTGTCATGAAACTGTCCTGTTACTGTCCTGTTACTGTCCTGTTACTGTCCTGTAACTGTCCTCTAACTGTCCTGTAACTGTCATGAAACTGTCATGAAACTGTCCTGTTACTGTCCTGTTATTGTCCTGTAACTGTCCTCTAACTGTCCTGTAAGTGTCATGAAACTGTCGTCTAACTGTCCTGTAACTGTCCTGTAACTGTCCTGTAACTGTCATGAAACTGTCCTCTAACTGTCCTGTAACTGTCATGAAACTGTCCTGTTACTGTCCTCTAACTGTCCTGTAAGTGTCATGAAACTGTCCTGTAAGTGTCATGAAACTGTCCTCTAACTGTCCTGTAACTGTCATGAAACTGTCATGAAACTGTCCTCTAACTGTCCTGTAAGTGTCATGAAACTGTCCTGTAAGTGTCATGAAACTGTCCTCTAACTGTCCTGTAACTGTCCTGTAACTGTCCTGTAAGTGTCATGAAACTGTCCTGTAAGTGTCATGAAACTGTCCTCTAACTGTCCTGTAACTGTCCTGTTACTGTCCTGTTACTGTCATGAAACTGTCCTCTAACTGTCCTGTAACTGTCCTGTGACTGTCATGAAACTGTCCTATTACTGTCCTGAAACTGTCCTGAAACTGTCCTGTAACTGTCCTGTGACTGTCATGAAACTGTCCTACAGTAAAGTACAAGTACCTCAAACTACTACAGTAAAGTACACAGTTACTCTCCAGCTCTGAGGTCATAAGACTAACATCTATTCATGTCCAGTCAAACTTCACTCATCCAGTAACAACAACAATAATAATAATAATAATAACATTAACACTTTAATAACAAACTAAACTTCATGCTGGGAGCTGTGTTCACTGTGTGATACGCGTGCACGGCTCACACGCACGCGCCCCTGATAATAATAATAAAGCAGATAAACATTAATAACAGATAAAGGTGTAACTGGTGTGTGTCCTGCTGCTCTGCTCGGTGTAACTGGGAGCTTCTGACACAAAATGAGCGTCAGGAGACATTTTGATTCCAAGCTAATGCTAACGGCTAGATAGCTTTAGCGTGCTAACGGCTAGGTACATACCGTTAAATAACCGGGCAGTGTTGTTCACGTGGACACAATGTCAGACACCCGACGCTGTTTTTAATGTTGGATTTATTCCGTTAAACGCCCCCCCTCCTTATTTTCACAGCCGTTACCGAGCTAGCCTAGGTAACCTAGCTAGCCTAGCTAACCCAGCACAATGGGATGAAGCTAACAATGCTAACATCTAGCCTCCAACAAAAACAGCTGATGTTACCGGACATGTGGACCGGAGCCGGGCTTTACTGGGCTTTACCGGACACCCCGTCACCGTGAACACGCACCCAATATGTCCCCACATACACACTCACTCAGACACACACACGCACACCAGGACTCACCTCCTCTGCTCCCCCGGTGTCTGAGCCCTGCTCCGGGGCTCCGCAGTCTGAGCTCCACCGGGGCCTCCGGGGCATCAAGCACCGAGCAAAGCACCGAGTACCGAGCCAAACTCCTCCGCCGGCAGCTCACACACACACGGTCCAGAATATATCCCAGAATATCCACAAATATCACAAATATCCGGTATAATCCTGATATCAGCCCGCAGCTCTGCCTCCCTGCTGCCGGCCACTGCGTCTGATTATCCGGCTTCAGCAGGAGACACCATCCCCCGCAGCTCCCGCACAGTTTCCGCAGCTTCCCGCACAGTTTCTACAGCTCCCGAACGCAGCTCCCGCACAGCTCCGGGATTATTAACACCGGAGGAAGAGAAACGTTAAACCTGAATAACTGCTCAAACACACCAGTAGGAGGCTCACACTCTGCATTACTGCCGCTGGAGGAAACCTGCAGGCTGGAGAGAGAGAGACAGGCAGACAGACAGGCAGGGGGAGAGAGAGAGACAGACAGGCAGACAGACAGGCAGGGGGAGAGAGAGAGACAGACAGGCTGGGAGAAAGAAAGACAGACATGCAGGGGGAGAGAGAGAGAGAGAGAGAGAGACAGGCAGGCAGGGACAGAGAGAGAGACAGACAGGCAGGGGGAGAGAGAGAGAGAGAGAGAGAGACAGGCAGACAGACAGGCAGAGAGACTAGATTTGAAACTATAAGTCAGTAACAGTCTGGATTCCTGCACTATTATAATAAATATATAAACAGCACAAACAGTAAGGTAATGTGTGTTTGTAGAGTATTTATTTGTTGTAACAAAGCTTCTTGGTAATAAATGTTTATTTCCCTTTTAAATGGAGCCACATTAGTAAGGGTTAGTAAGGGTTAGTAAGGGTTAGTAAGGGTCAGTAAGGGTCAGTAAGGGTTAGGGTTATCTGGTTGATCCTAACCATCAACCAACCAATGCAGAGAGATATGGAGATGAGATTGTGCAACCAGTGGCAATCCCATATCTCCACAGTCTGAGACCCAACTCTGTCCTCAAAGATGCCAACGCTCCCACAGAGCAGCTTTATCAGAGACTACCTCCACAGTTTGGGAGTGGAGAGGATGGAGCGGCCTGCCAGCAGTCCTGACCTCAACCCCATTCAACACCGGTGGGATCGGCTTGGGCCAGCTGTTGGTGCCAGAGTGACCAACACAACCACGTTGGCTGACTGCAGCAGGGAGAGGAGCTGCCAGGCTGTATCTGCAGCCTGTGTTGCCATAGTAACTGATGCTCATGCACACACCTGTGATAGTAATTGGATGTGACGTCTAACAGACTCTGTAAAGGTGAGAGAAGAAAAGAAACGAGTGATTTCAGTGAACAGAGGGATGAGAGCACTGAGATTTAATGTATGGATTGATCTCTTTGCTAAATGCAATAAAGCTGCAGGTTTAGCCTATGGCATTATAATAATAATAATATTTATCGTTTCTTATTTTCAATGATACCAAATAAACACAGTCAGTATCTGGTGTGACCCTAACCCATCTCCTTCACATATAGTTGATCAGGTTGTTGAATGTTGGTCCTCTCCTCTTCAATGGCTGTGCGTAGTTGCTGGATATTGTTAACTGATTTAGACAGATGTGTGAACAATATTTGAGAGAAATAGGTCTTTTGTGTCCATAGACAATGTTTTAGATATTTGAGTTCAGCTCATGAAAAATGGAGCAAAAACAAAAGTGTTGCATTTATATTTTTGTTCAGATGTAGTGATATTGGATGTAAACACTCAGCTGAGATTTAAACAGCGTAAAGACTCCAGAAGATAATTTATAATTATAATATGAACATTTATTTTCTTTATATTTGTCATATTTTATCAGAATATATGCAGGCTTTTACGTTGTGTACATATTTTAAAAAAAAGAATAATTCTCAATTAAAAGAATAATTTAAAATATGGTGTAGTTCCATCAAGTGGCCACCAGGTGGCAGCAGCGTCTGACTCACAGCGCAGAAACCACCGAAGAAGAGCGGAGAGGTAAACAGGAAGAGAAGCTCACTAATGGCCGCCAGTGCTCATCACTAGTTTGGTCTTATTCCGTTAAACTAACGTCAGCTGAGACCAGAGGACGGTTACCGGCGCCGGTAAATCTGCACGTGTTCAGGTGTTCAGCTATGACGTCAGCAGGAGACATGAGCCCCGCGCAGTTAATGCAGCAGGTAAGTTTATATTATTATATATTA